>NW_004797898.1:216025-222073 GCF_000002075.1 Aplysia californica | reverse complement strand
CCCCCCCCAAAAAAAAAGCAGCAAAATAAACAAACAAAAAAACAACGAGAACAGCGTTTGATTTTAAAATAAATTTTAGGCTTGTTTGCCGGTCGCTCAAATAATTCCTTCATCCAATGCACTCGTATTGACACGGTGATGCACCTCCTCTCTAGTGAAAAAAAATCGGATGATGTTTATCCCAATATGCACTGATCACAGCAACATGTACTGCTTGTAAACATAGTGCAAATTTTACAGACACCCTACCATTTAAACAACTATATTATGACCTTAGCGCTTAAATTTAAGGTCAACATAATAATGTGGCTTTGCACTTTTTGCCGTTTAATTCCGAAAACATCATTCCATTATTATTATCACTGTCTCATTTCGGCAAAATTTCTAACTCGTCTAAATATTTCATGATACAGCAAAGTGGTTACAGTCATAATTTTACGTGTGCCGAAATTACACAACGGGGTAAAGAAAATCCATTAGCGTTGATTATGTTTTAAAAATGTACTTCATCACAAATTTCATGGTATGTTTGAGTCAACTGAAAAGTGCAGTTAACCTAAAAAATGTTTCTTAACTAGAATCTATAAAGACTTCGATATTTCAATAAAAATTCCAAGCACAGACTGGGAGCTTACACTTGAGTAATAAAATCCTTAACAATTCCTTATCACACTTCAATACCATTGACTACTCACCCTATGTAACAAAAAAGCAACAACAACAACAACAACAACACAAAAACAAAGACAAAACAACAAAAAACAAAACAAAAACAAGAACAAAAACAAAAACAAATAAACAGCAACTTACATTCATTCCCTAGTTATATAGAAATGCATTGTTAAAAGTTCAACACTCCAGGGAAACTGATTTGTTTGTGTAGACTCAGCAGGAATAGGTCTTTTCGAATTACCCGGTTTTCAAAATAATCTCTCAATGGTTGTAGCGATTGAACCTTGAACTGTTTTCCCTCAGTAAATCAGTTTAATCCTCGCTGGTTTAATTTTTCTCCCCGAAGGTGTTGTTTATTCTGAGGCATATTTTTGTTGTGTGTTTTGTTTCATTTTCAGAAAGTAAGTCTAAAAAATTCCCTACGCTTAATTACTCAGTCTCTCTTGCACGTGCTCAATTTATTTTCTTTGTATCCGGCTCGCCCTGCTGTATAGACGAACAGCACATAGCATCCCCGTATCAGGGACTGCACCCACATTTTCGGAATTTTCAAGGGAAAAAAAAGTAGAAAAAAAAGTTATGAAAGTTCCACCATGGGATGTAACAAGGCGTAATAACAGCAGTTGCCCATCTTCTGACTCAGGGGATCTCAGGACGATGGGATTAACACAAGAGGTTTTTAAGATTTTAATCTCAAAGTTCTTGTCAGGGCCTTGTTAAGTGCCCCATTCTATAGCTTATTTTGCGGTGTGGGCCTAATAATCTTAATAATGATATTTTCCAACAGCTTTTTTCAAAATGTCAAACTCTCTTGAGCAGATTTGCAAAGTGCATCAATCTATTTCTTAGGCGTGTTCTATCGTGTGCGTTTATCTTCTAATCTTCTAACGAGGATTTTCAAATTTCCAACTTAAAATACTCTCCCGAGTTTGATAAAATACTTCATTCTATATGTAGTCAACAGTGCGCTGATTTTGTAATCCTCTCAAACCGGCGTCCGTGCTGTAAATGTAATGCTTTGGTTTTTCACCTAGCACCAAAAAGACGTGCATGCGATTACTGCTTTGGGAAGACGGGATCTTATTGTGTATCTTGTGTTTTTTCCTGCTAAGATGCTTATAGGATATATTATTAGATCTAAATCGTTTTACGAAAGGGGAGGTGGGAAGGGCAGTTACAACCAACAACAGTAAATGCTTGATATAATCTAATTAAAAATATTTTTTACATTATAAATTTGACCAAAAGAAAGGTAATAAGCCACAATGAATGTGAAAGTTAAAGACTATCGTCTCAAACTGAAATACATTATAAAGTTAAATAGTCTACTTGGTGAATGCTGTGTAGGTGTGAACGAGATTTAAAAAACCCAAACCCAATTCATTTGTACAAACAACAGAGAGCGTAAGAATGCTTTGTAAAATGTATGAATACTTTTTATGTTGAATTACATGTTTTAAAATCAAGGTATGATGGGGCACTCTTATGACCGTATGCAGTTGCGAGCGCTGTAAAACTCTTACTAAACTAAAGGTATGATGAAGTGGTATGAGCGCATTTTGGTGATGGTGGTGGGGTGGGGGTGATATTGCTTGAGGATAATTTTGAAAGAACAGTCGTAACAGAGAGATTCCGAGATGCATCGGTTCTTCTTTAATATTTTCAACTTAACAACATCTTACTCAAAATGAAAGTTCATTGCACTACTACACACAAATAAAAATTTTAAGTGAACCACTACACATGTCTTAGCTTAGAGTAGGCCTACCAACCGACAAAAAACTGGAATAGAGCGAGAAGATCTCAGACCAAATGGAACCAAACCCAAAAGCTCTGCACCTCGGATAATAATATGGACTGTTAATCACACTATGGTGATTGTCTCGCTTGAAAAAAAAAAATGGGTTAGGCCCCTATGTCAAATTAAATCTTTAATAAGAGTATGCAATGAATCAGTTGTCAGAAAAGTGTTTCAAAGTGAATGGTAAAATTTATATCAATAACATATTTTGTGCTGATCACACAGGTGTTAATTGCAGATTCAGAAAAGGATCTTCAATTATTGCTTCTAAATTTTGTTGTTACGAAAAGTGAACGTAAGAGGTTATCTTTCAATGTACAGAAAATAGAAGGCGTGGTAGTATCTAACAAAAATCAGCAATTTCTATTTTTAGACCAAGATGGAAAAACAACCGCAGTAGCAACTTTTAAAAAATGTTATCGCTTCTGGTTTAGATCTATAGTCCAAAATACTGTCCCTTATCCTCTGCAATTTGTACGACGAGAAACTCACCGGAGTCCGAACTTGCAGGTAGAAAAACATCTACTGTAAGATGCGCAAAACGACCAGTCCTGACAAGAAGATGACAAGTTGACGGCTTTAGGAAATCATATGACAAAACAGGCCACGTGATCAGCCTCGGTCAATCATTTCAATTGTTGCCTTGTTGTTGGAGGTAAACAATGCGCACTATTGAGGGGAACTAACATCACTGCACTCATTCAATATTCATGAACCAGCAGGTGACAAGGTGCACATCTTTGCATAGGAAGAGGGGACAGCAAGAAAAAAAAAGGAGCAAACATAGTTTCCTCCAGGCTTTAAGAAATTTCCAATGAACATGTTTCAACAGATATGTAAAAAAACAACCAAAAAAACCCCAACCTTGAGCTACTCTGTGACCTCTGCAGAAGACAGACTTAAAACTACATATATGTCCAATTTCTGTATTGCTTTGTCCTCATTTAACAGTGATTTCATTACATCATGATGACTTTCCCTGTTCGTGAACATTCATACATGGAGGGGTGCGACAAAGAACTTGTGCTCTTAGATTAGTAGATTAGATTTAGAAAGCCAACGTTGAAGTACATGTACAATGTGATTGGCCAGATCAGATTTGCACTGCAAGATGCAAACCCACACCATTTCATGTATATCAGATGGGCCAGGAGGATTTCCTGACTTTTGCATATTTTCTGACGTCAATGTTCAGTGCCACCCGTCTCTTGAAGACACGGCCTGTCAGAGATCTTCTCATTAGCTCAGAGTACCCCCAGAGTGCTTCATGACTGAGAAAACTGGCATGGCCCCTTTGAGCCGACAGTGCTGGAAGGATCTAACAAAAAGCAACAAATTCTATCAGAAAATCAAGGCTTCAAAGACTGCAGCAGCTAAATGCACCGCTGGCCAGTATTCAAAACTGTATGACAAGCCAGTTCCCACCACTACAAGTTCTGAGAAGAATTTGCAAACCTGAGAGTCACGACTTCTGAGAAACTCTTCGCTGTGATGGAGAACTACTCAGTGTCCTTCATGAGGAGGATACTAAATCTCGATATCATTCTGATTGAAGTTCCCATCCGTTTCTTGTGTAATTTCATAAATAAACTATTCTTGAAGCATTTAAGTGACAATTAATTGGATTTTTATCTTATATCATCTCCCCCCCCCCCCCTCTTTGAAACATTTTTTTTCACAAGATAAAATAATGACAGTATTCCATCATAAAGTGAGGTACTCTTCGTTGATACGTGTTTCATAATAAACTCCGAGTCACAAAGTGACACCTTAGCATAGTGGTCACATCCACATTAAAGCTGTTTTACCAATAAAACAGTTTGGATTTGTATATGGTAAAGCAAAAGGACTATATTATAAATTTTCAACTTTCCTTTTTTGTAGGTATGGTCATTTTTCTATCCAAGTCTTTTGTAATCCTATTTAGGAAAGGATGAAAAGATCAACCAAGTTCAACAGTTCAAATATCTAGCACTGAAATAAAACAAACAATTGCAATAGCTAAAAATAGTAACAGTTTCAGTTTAAACTTAAAGAGTCCAATCCTGAGATTCTAAAACATCTCAATGATAACCGTATGAAAAGTTTTAAACAGCTATGTGAGGCTTATCCTTTTATACAGCTACAAAATATGCTGGACAATTATCAAAGGTAGAAAAAAACAAAACTTTAAAATGTGTTTTCTTGAAAAACTGTTAAGAATTTCCCGGAAGAAAATGACAGAAGATGGTGTAGCGCTGGCGGACACCTTGGTGATCCTCCCACTTATTAAAAGAAACAAGAAGGAAGAGACAAATATGATTGTTGTGACTCTGGAATAGACACAAAGGCCATGTTGCTCTCAGTGGTAAAAAAAGAAGGTTTAAGAAACAGGGGAAGACCAAGAACAACTAACTTTGAGAAAAACAACAGACAAGCAACGGGAAACGACGAGGGCAATACATATTAACATACGTTTTCTGAGAGCATCGGAGCAGAGAAGTGAGTGGCGAACCGTGGCCGCCGATGTCTGTTTCAGATCTTGCACTCCCTTTGGCAGAGAGCTAGGGCTGGGCAATGAGTCGCTTTAAGAAAATACGGATTCTATGTTAGTGAACCTCTTCGGCAATTACATGTGTTATGAACCGCTTCGGCAAATGGGTTTGAAACACTTCTATAAACGGGTTAGAACGTCTTCAACAAATGGGTGCACCCACTTCGACAAAAGGGTTAAGAAAGACAGTTTAAGAGACTGAATTCTAATAATGGTTCTTTGAGAATTATCTGATTATCCGGATATGCTATCATGATTTTGCCCACCTCTACAGACAGCCCATGACAACCTCAAACAAAAATTAAAAACCTATGAACATTTGTGTTTAGTTAGAACAACTGCCCCAGAAAGCTCCACAGACTTCTTCCATCACAAAACTTCGCATCTGTAACTGTAAGCCCGAAACTGTCCGACTTTCGTTCAGAATACTTCACATTGATCACCAAACTAAATATTATAGTTTATTATCAATAACTAAAGATATGTACCTTATGTAAAAGGCAATTCAGTAACCAAAGTTACAAATCACGACTAAACTGCATTCGACTACATAATTATTATAATCATAGAAGTATCAACAATTTTAAACGGTTGTTCAATGTGTATGTTGTTACTTTATTGTTGTACATAGTGCATTCTTTCTTTTTCCGGTGAAGGATTTTTGTGACACGTGACATAATATTCGATCCTGGATATGTAGTGGTTACCCAAAACACTTTGAGATATCAACATGTTATATTAAACCAGTCATTTAAGAAAAAAAAAGAAGCTTAATATCATTGAGGGAACGCACGCACACGTGCACCGCGCGGGCGCACTCACTCACACACACACACACACACACACACACACACACACACACACACACACACACTCACACACATACAATGACTCCCGTTGGCAATGTGTGTTGAGTATAAGGCTCTTCTCCTTCCGTAGAAGAGGTGACTTTGGTGCAACCAGTTGGCCGTAAATTGCAGGTTTAGATCTGTGTAATGCACAATGACAGCCACCAGTCTTACATGTTGCAATGTAATTATAT
>NW_004797898.1:208525-213525 GCF_000002075.1 Aplysia californica | reverse complement strand
AATAACAATAACAGTAACAAGAGCAATAATTATAACGATAGTAATAATGATAATAATAATAATAATAATAATAATAATAATAATAATAATAAATAATAATAATAATAATAATAATAATAATAATAATAATAATAATAATAATAATAATAATAATAATAATAATAATAATAATAATAATAATAGTGTCAGTGCCTCTGGCTGAAGTGTCTTTAGGCCATTCCCTAAGCGGAGATATTAACACAGCAGAATTGTAAGTGGGCTGATTTATCATTTTGATGCTCATACTGTGCCGGAACAACATAGGGGGGAAACTGCTGCTTTTTCTTTCTACATCCCCACTATCGTCATTTTCTCTCTCTTATGAACTGCTATTTCTGGGGTGCATACTTAAGAACATGTCAAAGTCCCCCTTTTAGGAATGGCCTAAAGACACTTCAGTCAGTAGCACTGTCCCGGGGGACAAAAATAATAATAATAATAGTAAGGGGAAGAATAAGAATAAAAATAATGTAAATAATGAGAATAATAATAATGATAAAACAATGATAACCTAGTTGTAATATTAATCGTCATAATATTAATGAAAACGATAACAATGATAATGATGTTAAGAACAATCATAATACAAGAGTTATTGCTACTACCGCTATTGTTACCAGCAGTAGTAGTGATTATACATGTAATTAGAAGAATAACTGGTGGTGGTTGGGGGGGGGGGGGGGGGGGAGGGGGCTCTCGTGGCCTTGAGGTTAAGGTATTCGCCTCTCATTCAATAGGTCCCGGCTTCGAATCTGGATAGCGACGGAAAATATTTTTCTCTAAAATGTTCTCCTTTCACATCTTTTCCTGCTCTCTAGCAACGTCCTGTCGTCTGCTTTCGTCTCCACTTTCTGTCCCCTCCTCGTCACCTCCTTTGTCCCCTACTCTGGGCTCATGACTCTTTCTGCAGCCTTCCTACTGCTTCTCCTTGGCTTCTTCTTACTGATGTCTTTTAGCCACATCCCTGAACTTATGGTAGGTAAGATCTACAAATAGCCTGCTCGGGGAAGAGCGAAAAACCTCGGAGATCCTGTGTGCAAGTTGTGCACGTTAAAGATTCTTTGGTGATCCAAAATCGATAAGAATAGGCTTTGGCTGCCACCCGGGAAAAATTCAAAATATCATACCAATTTTAAAAAATATTCGGAGTGACCCTAAGCAGTTGCGAGCGCCGTAAAACACTCGCCCCCCAAAAAACCCCCAAACAAACAAACAAACAAAAACCAACCAACCAAACAAACAAAAACAACAACAAAAACAACCAAAAAAACCCTGTGATTTTAATTATAATGATAGGAATCAAAATAAGACTAAAAATAAGAATTCGAACAACTCTAATCATTCCAAAGAAATAAGGGTAATTGCTATTCTGAGCACACCGCCAAGCGGACTGGCACCCATGTTCTTACCGTAGCCCCCCCCCCCCCTCCCCAAACATACAACAACACAAAAAAAAAGAAGAAAAAAAACAACCCTAAAAAGATATTCCAAAAACATCAACAAAACAAAACAAAACGAAACAAAGCAAAAGTCCCGTCCCTGAACACTTCATTGGTCTCCAAAATGATTTGAATTTACAATCTCAGCTTCTTGAGAAAATCTAATACTGTACGTGCACACATGTACCACACCTTGCACAATTGTACACTTTTATTACCGATTAAAATCCATTTTCCTCTTAATTTTCAACATTTCACTGGCCAGTAGGTAGTCCAGTTTTTAATTTTCTATTCCTCCATGAAGGAAAATCTAACTAGCCTCTAGTCCATCCGATGGGCAGTACTGGGTGTTGCAACCAATTTCCGCCGTATATTTGTGAGTGCAGCCAAAACTTTCATTGTGTCACGGTATCCTAAATGTCTCATACAAATAACAATCCTAAGTTTATATCTGCCGAGTGGCGATTATTTCTGATAATGTTATTTTTCATCCGTCTCAAGAGTCTCATGTCAGGATTGAATGTACAATTTTAGGTTAATATCTGGTTTGTTTGTTTTGCTTTGCTTGAGTAAAAAGAAGAATATCGAGACAATGGTGGCCATTTAGTTCTGGGAAAAAGTAAGACAGACAGACAGACAGACAGACAGACAGACAGACAGACAGACAGAAACAATAGATGGAAAGACAAGAAGTAGGACCTACCAGTGGCGCCCTCCTACCATCCGTATTTTTATCTGGTGAGAAGCGACTATTTCTTTACAGTTACACTGTCCGTCTCGTGTGAGGATCCAACTTAACATGACGATCTTAAAAAACCCCAAATAACAACATCAATCATAGTAAATTATTAAGATAGCTCAGCTCGTCCGTTAATGACAGACGATGCCCAATATGTCCGTAGAGGAGAATATTTCTCCAACGAAATAGAATAATGAAATGAAGAATTTTATGGTTAAGGAGACACGTGGCTTCTGCTATGGCCGAGGAGTCCAAATGTGGGAGAGAAAAGTTTGCCACATTTTGAACATTTAAAAGCTCCTCTTCTGCTTTGTGAATGTGAGCAGCTTGCAGGCTTCTCTCTTTGTTTCAGCATTTCTTATTTGTGAAGCCTCATATTGATTTGCTGCCCACTCTGACTGCTGCTCTCCAGCTAGGTGTGTCAGGAGCCAGGCTCTCCCATATTGAAGCATCTATGTTGCAGTCCTTTGGAGACATTTTCATGGTGTTTTTGTAGCACTTAAAAAATGTTTTCCTGTTGACAGCTAAGAAAGGAATACTGCTTTTGGAATTCTGAAAACAGGAGTTCTTACGAGATGGCCAGCCGAACAAAGCTGAGTCCCTTTGAGCTTAGTAACCAAACTCGGCGTATGTCCTTTCGAGAACTTCGGACTCCGTCGTTCTATCCTGCTATTTAATGCCAAGAATTCTCCAGAGGCATTTCATATGGAAATGATTTAACTTCTTGGCATGGCTTTGGAAGACTGTCCAGGTCGTGGCACCATACAACAAGGTTGGGAGGACCACAGCATTGCAGACTTTCAACTCTGTCTCTGTGTGAATGCCACAACAGTGCCAAACCCTTGCAAAATGAGGCTCTGAATCAGGTTACACGTTACCAGAAGCAACAGCAGCAGCACCAGCAGCAGCAGCAGAAACAACAACAGTAACAACGGCAACAACAACAACAACAACAACAACAAAAACAGACAACAACAATAATAACAACAACAAAAATAACAGCAACCCCCCCCAAAAAAACAACAACAACCCAGCAAGGGAAGGAAATGAAATATTATAATTGTTTGTACTTTTATCTCTGGAGATTTATCTGTTCAGCTAACCGCAACGGAAGGCGCTAACGTAATTTCCTTATTGTCTTCCCCAGATGCTGGATTCTTTACCACCCGTTTGAGGACGTTTCGAAACGACATAACCACACAGAGCCGGCGTCGAAACAGGGACAACATTTTTTTCAGGGATTTTCAAAGGTTTATCGTCAAATACTCATCTCTGGTCAACGAAATTACGCCTGGGGGTTATAAAATAAGTGTGTTATTGAGAGAACCCCAAAGTTATCAACCAAAATATATGTTATACAATGTTTAATTTTTTATGGTTATGGGGATATCAATCAGTTAATCAATGATTTTAAAACTTACACCATATCATCACCACAAGGCTTTCGTGAAAAACTTCAATCTTTTTGTGTGTGTGTGTGTGTGTTAGAGATCTCCGCTTTTGACACTTTTGTTTTTGAACACCTCCAAAATGAACGCTGTGTGATGGTATAGTGCGTACATTTCAGGAACTTCTATCAAAGTTTCTCGCTACATCAGCTCTTCAATGACCTTTGTTGCTTCACCGACAGTCTACTGAAGGGAGCTAGTTAGAACCAGGGTGAGTCAGAAACAACGTTACGTGCTCTAACTTGTCCACCATGGAGAGTATGGAACGTGTCTCCTGCTCAGGTCGGGCAAATGTCAACTCTTTTAGCCCCGCCTCCTGCAACTATGGAATGGGGCGGTTCCTTCCCCGAGCCACGCCCTTTAGTGACTGTATGCAAAGTGCCGGTATGGGGATGGGCCACGCCCCCGGAGCGCCTTTAGGATACTCCCCTTACTCAGCAGCAGATTGGAACCTCCTCTACCACTCACACGGGCTAGCCAACAACTCACTCGACAGACAGGTGGGCGGAGCTTTGGGTCACCACCACAGAGCGTCCACGCACTATTTCTCAATGACATCTCCTAATATGGTAGGCAGTGGGAAGGATTACGGCTCTTCTCTGCACCAATCAAATGTCTCGTCGTCGGGGATGGGCGTGGGGGTGGGTATGGGCATGGGCGCGATGGGTGTGGCCGGGACTCACCACTCCTCCCACCACACGCCGACACACCCCGCCTACCCGTCACCGCCACAGAGGACACAGTACGACACGCCCCCCATGGGTTACCACGCCCTGTGTGGGGGCGGGCCTGTGTCGCCCCAAGGTGGCGCCCCTTCCTGTATGTCACCGGATATAGACAAGAAGGAAAACAAACCAAAAGGTCAGTACACTAATTTTTTTGTAGAACTAATTATACATTAATTTGAAGTATTAACATACAATGCGCTAAGTGTCACCATAGGCACAATTTATGAATTAGGAGTTGGGTTTCTTTGATTGTTAAAACACCCAAACAATTCAACAATTCTCAACTCTTTTTTAAATACCATTCAACAATTTCTGTCTGTCTGTCTGTCTGTCTGTCTGTCTGTCTGTCTGTCTGTCAGTCTGTCTGTCTGTCTGTCTGTCTGTCTGTCTGTCTGTCTGTCTGTCTGTCTGTCTCTCCTGCAATTTGTAAAGATATCAGATACTGTTTACTCATCAATTGGCGGTATATCTACTAAATTTTGGGTGCGTTTCATTGTCTCGCACCAAAAAATAATTTCGACATGGTTTTCGGCCACAAAAACAAAAAACAGTCAACATCCCTACTGTGTCCCTTTATCCAAAATAAATAAACAAACAGTCGACCCCC
>NW_004797898.1:205065-207733 GCF_000002075.1 Aplysia californica | reverse complement strand
GAGAGGGGGGGAGGGGAGGGGGTGGAGAGAGAGACAGAAAGACAGAGAGAGAGAGAGAGAGATGGGGGAGAGGGAGGAGGGAGGAAGTGAAAGGAAAACGAGGGAGGGTGAAACGGAGAGTGAGTAGCGTTTTATTTTTATGTATGAAAAGAAAACTGTGAAAGAAATATCAAACATTATTTTCCCTTCTGCGATAGGTCAGAAAAACATTCGAAGAGTTTCGTCTTGAGTCGCTTTTTTGTACGTGTATTCTGTGTAATGTTCTTTCCTATACCTTTGTTTGTGACACTGCGGGAAAGAGACGGAGAAGGCTTAAGAGCACAGTTGAACCTGCTCTATCGACCACTTGTACGAGACAAACACCTGTATAACCGACCACTTCTCACGTTCCTTTTTGCTTTTTTCAGTATTATAATAACTTTATCCAAGAGGACCACCTGTCTAAGATGACCACTTTTCTCCTCAACTTGAGCGGTTGTCTTGGGCAGGTTCGATCGTGTTTTTCGTATGTCGCTACTTTAGAATTACAAAGTTCTATCTGCTCAGGACCTAGTTTTGAGAAATTGGAAGTTTAAAAATGTGAGTTCCACAACATGTCCAGATTTTTCTAGTGAAGTTCTTTGAATATCTTAATAACGACCTTGTATACTCGAACGATTTTGATAGAGCTGACAGTATTTTGGTCTCTGACTTCATGGTCTTAGTAACTCAAAACAGCCAAAATGTCAGGTAGAACTTTGTAATGATACGGTAGCGATGTGTTTAGACATACTATTCTTTATTTGTCGGTGATCTCACTCCGTGTTCTGCACCTTTCGATGAAAGGAATGATCGGTGCTTTAATATCAACTAAAAGTAATTGACCTACTTTATTAACACTCTACCGGAACGGGGCAATAATATATCTTGAGAGATGCAAGAAATTAGAAGGTCTAGATCTATACTCTCAAAACAAAATGCGCCTCGCGAAATATCACTTCCGAGTTTTCTAAAATTACAGAAGCGTCGGCATACAAAAGCGATCGGCGAAATTAAGAAATTTACCTTTTTGCAGCAAAACTGTCTCAAAACTGAAAAAAACAAGGGCGTCATGATTTAGAGAATATTGTAAAGAATCTATGGGCGAAAACCGCAATGTCGATCTATGCAGCTATTAAAAAGCCTTTTGAATAGCAAAATTCGGCCACCACAAATAGATAATACTAGCTGGGCCCCCTTTCGACGAAAGGAATGATCGGTGCTTTAATATCAACTAAAAGTCCTTGGCCTACTATATTTACACTCTACTGGAATGGGGAATTAAATCTTGAGAGATGCCAAAAATTAGAAGGTCTAGATCTAGATCTATACTCTCAATACAAAAAGCGTCTCGAGAAATATCACTTCCGGATTTTCTAAAATTACAGAGACAGAAGCGTCGGCCTACAAAAGCGATCGGCGAAATAAAGAAATTTAGCTTTTTGCAGCAAAACTTTCTCAAAACTGATAAAACCAGGGGCGTCATGATCTGGTGAATATTTTTAAAAATATTTTGGCGAAAACCGCATATCGATCGATGCAGCCATTGAAAAACCTTTTGAATAGAAAAATTCGGCCACCACAAATAGATAATACAAGAAGTCATCTTTATACACATTGAACCTATTGTATGGGTATTTGGCGGGTGCTCCGGTGTGGTTTGCTAGCCGCTCCTTTCTTATCAACCACATCGTCCTTTTCTCCCTTCCTTATATGTCGTATTTGTTACTCTCTTATAATACATCAAATCATCGGCATGTTTATGACCTCATTGTATTGCAAGTGCCGTAAGACTTCTACTACAACGAAAAAAGAAAACGGAAACTGTTGTTATTGTAACTACAGGTCTGGTGTTTTACGTCTCCATGGATGTTACACACGTCAATTTGGAGGGGGAAAGGGGGGAGGGGGCTGCGTCTGCCAGGGCTAACCCGGCCTGCAGAGGGATACCACGTTTCAGCAGACAGACTGAGTGAGATACACGATAAAACACCTTCACACACGGGAATCGAACTCATCTCTTCTGTGTGTAACGGCGAAGCGCCTAATCGCTACACCACAGACGCCGGCATATTAATGAAACTAGTATGAGAATATTAGACAATTTGTCGTTGAAGTTTGTTATTCCTTGTGTACTGCACTGAGCGCAATCTTTAAAAAAAGGGGGAAAAGGGTCTTTCAGGGTAAATTTTGAGAGGGTTAACTCTTCGAACAAGTACATCCTGGTCATTCGATAACGCTCGGATTTTTTTCCATTCGCCTTTCTTTATCTGAAGATTAAAAATTAAGGCAAGCAACAATAAACGTACTTTGACATATGCAAATTCGTGTTTCTGATGTGTGTATAATGATTCGACATGTGCCGCAGCTTTGTCTTTGAGCTGCGAGTGGTCGGACATAATAAGGGGCTCTCGTGGCCTAGAGGTTAAGGTGTTGGCCTCTCATTCAAAGGTCCTGGGTTCGAATCCGGGTAGCGACCGAAAAATTTTCTTCTCTAAAAATGGTCTCCTTTCACCTCCTTTCCAGCTCTCTATTCAATGTTCTGTTGTCTGCTTTCAATTCCACTTTCTGCCCTCATCCCCTCACCTCCTTTGCCCTCTCCTCTGGACTCCTGACTCTTTCTGCAGCCTTTCTACTGCTACTCCTTGGC
>NW_004797898.1:202587-204301 GCF_000002075.1 Aplysia californica | reverse complement strand
ACACACACACACACACACACACACAAACACACGCACGCACGCGCTTGCGAATTTACGCATGCACGCACGCACACACATGTACACATACAAACAGATGAAAAATGACAAGAACCAAAATCAAAACAAGGCAAAGAAAATTTTTCCTGCGACAATTCACCAACGTCACGTATCACAGACTATGACACCAATGATAAAGGCACTTCTTCATCTTCAAACGCGACACTGCAGGTTGCAACTGTACAGCGCCTTGTTTCTTTTCTTTTTCTTTTTCTTTTCCTTTTGTAGTTCTGGGGTTAACGTGTCTTGGTTAAAGATACACCCCAGTTGCCACCCACCTGAACACAGTGTTTTATCTTCATATTATGCTTGACATCATTGTGAACCTCAACCCACGAACAACTGGGCAACTAGAGCCCCCCCCCCTCCAATTCCACCACCGCTACCCCCCGTCTCTTTAGTAGATTGTAAGACGAGTTTGAGTGGAAAAAACAGAACAGACTTTTGACTCTCGCTGACTGTACTTGTGATTATTATTATTATTATGGATGTTTTATGCCGCCTTTACCACCATTTACATCTTTGAAATTTAGAAGGCTAGCTGCCTCGATCCGGCTGAATATAGGCTCAGAGTGGTGCAACGTCCCAGCAGACAGACGAGATACAAAATAAAGCAAAACCTAACCCACACTGCAAAATCGAACTCGCGTCTTCTCGTGTGATGGCGAAGCGCTTAACAGCTACGAGGTCTGTTCCAGAAGAAGGTTTGCCTGTTCTGCAAAATCAACAATTTTTATTTTACAAACATGACATTTTCGTACATATCTACACCCAGGAACATGTTTTCTATTCAACATAACTACCGTTTACCTCAATCCACTTTTTGATTCGATGTAGTTAGAGGTCAAATGCGGTGACCATGTCCGCTCCCTCCAGTTCTTAGCGCAACGCAGTAAATTTGTTTCGGGTACAAATTCTTCTTCGTCTTCAAATCGCACCCCCCACCCCCGTCCAGTTTTGATTGTGGGGAAAAAATGAAAATGGTGCTAAGTTTAATAGGGAATAGTGGGGATTTTCAGGGATTTCCCACTTTCAGGAGTCTAGGAGAGTGGTGACCTTTCGAGCAGTGTGCACCTGTGTGTTGTCGTAATGGAAAACAACACCTTAGGGGGCTCTCGTGGTCAAGAGGTTATGGTGTTCACCTCTCTTTAAGTAGGTCCTCAGTTCGAATCCGTACAGCGACGACTGAAAATCTTCTTCTCTAAAATTTTCTTCTTTCATCTCCTTTCCTGCTCTCTAACAATGTTCTGTCGTCTGCTTTCGTCTCCATTTTCTGCCCCTAAACCCCTCACCTTCTATGTCCATGCCTCTGGGCTCCTGACTCTTTCTGCAGCCTTTTTACTTCTACCCTTGGCTCCTTCTTACTGCTGTCTTTCAGCCACACCCGTGATCTTACGATACGTAAGGGCAAAAAATCTCGGAGGTCCCGTCTGCAAGTTGAGCACGTTAAAGACCCCATGGTGGTCCAAAATCGATATGAGTAGGCTTCGGCCGCCACCCGGGCAAAAATTCTGAATTTCCTACCAACCGAAACTTTTAATGTGTCATTCGCACTCATATGACTTTATGCAGTTGTGAGCTCCGTAAAACACTTACCACCCCCTCCCACCACAACAACAAATAAACAAGCAAGCAAACAAACAAACAAACAAATAAA
>NW_004797898.1:198995-200431 GCF_000002075.1 Aplysia californica | reverse complement strand
GAGTTGGGGGGGGGGTGAGGGATAGAAATGTTGTTTATAAGGAAAAGTGTGTACATTATGATGTCTTTTCCCCACCCCTCTTACTCCATGTAAATTGCAGTTCAGAGTTGTAATAAGTTTATTATTATATTATATCGAAACAATAAATATACATTTCTGAAGAGAGAAACGACCTATTCGTGTCTATCAGCGCTTTAAAATCGTACAAAACAAACTATAAGACCGCCCTTACAAGACATCTCAAATTCCCCCCAGGGCGTTACATAATCTCATCAAACCCTAATCCTTTTAATTACGCACTGGCTGGCTCCAAGTCTTAATGCCTTAACTACTCTACAGTTACTAACTTTGTTTTTGCGATTACTTACTGCTTTCAGAGTTGTCTCTCTGTTTACACTTTCGCCGGCCCCAATTAACTTCATTTCCCAGAAAGTGTTTTTTCTTTCTTTCTTTCTTTCTTTTTTTCGGCGTCTAAGAAAAACTGAAAGTGCCAAAGAGTGTTTACTAAAAGACTTCTAATTGGACTTTCTTCGTCCTGTCGTCGTTTCTTCCCTCCAACCCACTCTTACTTGTTTCATTAACTCTTTCTGCGCCAAGGTTCGATGTATTACTCCTTCTCCTTAATTTTTCTTCTGACTGTACTGACTCTGTATTCTCCCAATTTCCATCCCCTACTCTTTTCTTTGCCTGTCTGTCTGTGTGTCGATTTGTCTGTTCGTTTTTCCTGCTTGTTTGTCTGCCTGTCCATCTCTTTTTTGCTCTTTCTATCCCTCTCCCTCTCTCTCTCTCCCTCTATCTCTCTGTCTCTCTGTTTCTCTCTCCCTCTCCCCCTCTCTCTCCACCTCCACCCTCTCCTCTCCTCCCTTCCCTCCTCTCTCCCTCTCCCCTTCTCCTCTTCCTCTTCTCCCCCCCCCCTCTCCCTCTTTCTCACTTCTCCCCTCTCTTTCCACCACGCATACTCTCCTTAGACATGGACCCCCCATCACACAATGCTAGATCCCAGCTGTACAAAAGAAGAAAACTCAAAGGACTTGAATGTGTACGTTGGCAGATTTGATTTGTTGATTATTGAGTGGAAAACGAAAGAAATGTTCTCTTTTCGAGAGACGTTCTCGTTTTTAGCGTGAGTAATTGTTGACAGCGCAAATGGAGATTTCTTTTTTTGTTTACTGTTTTCTTTATGTCTCTGTTGATTTTTCCTCTGTGGTCCCCTCTTTATTTTGCTGTAACTTTTCTTCTATTGAAACCCAAACTTTTTCCTGTCTTTCTTCCAATGCTGGTGCATCCAGGTGTGGCTTTTTCGTTATTACTATTCCGTTGTTGGTATCTGCTTTTCCTTCTCTTACCGGTTCTCTCTGTCTCTCTCTGCCTATCACCCGTCTGTCAGTCTCCTTCTCTCTCTCTCTCTCTCTCTCTCTCTCTCTCTCTCTCTCTCT
>NW_004797898.1:196154-197349 GCF_000002075.1 Aplysia californica | reverse complement strand
CTACTACTACTACTACTACTACTACTACTACTACTACTACTACTACTACTACTGCTACTACTACTACTACTACTACTACTACTATACTTAATGCTTGCGCCAACAGTCACAAGACAAACACAGAAAAAAATAACAACAAAAAACCTCCATCAGAGCAAACACCGCCAATCACAGAGATACACAGACAGACAGCCACAAACAACCGTGTCAGTCTTACACAGCTAGTGTGACGTTACTCCAGTGTCAAAATGTTGCTCGTGCTTCCATGCAAACACTATCTTTGCTGTCCCATCTTTATGCCAATCGCTATACACCACAGCACCAACTCGCTGACAATAGTTATTCTAACCTCAGAGACAGCATAGAGTATACGTAAAATTTTACTTTTAAAATCTAAAAAGCTTCAGAAAAAAAGTTCAGCAGGCACGATCGTCTGGTTGACATTGCGCTTGGTAGGCAATATGAGTTCGAAGCCTGAAGTTAAAAAACAACAACTTTTATTTCAAAATTTTTGTAGGATTACTGCACCGATTTAAATATAGCCTTGTTTTTAAAATATGTGGGTACAAAATTGATTAAAACTAACATTTCGGCTTTTGTTAAAGTGACTGCAAAATCTCCCGTTGAGAAGCCATCATTTCTTTTATTTGACCCGCTATTTTAAATGGTATATTTCTGAAAAGAAAACTAGTAAAGCATAGAAAGAAAAGGAGTGAAATTTACTTTGATAATGCCTGGGTAGACAGCGAATAAAGAAATACGCTTTTTCTTTAAATCATGCATGTTGTAGAGGCAGTGGCATTTAGGCATAGTACGACGGCATCCTCTTTCGATTTCGGCAATAAATTCAGCAAATATACGCAGGCATAGTGTCTAGAGAACCACTTCTCATTTCTCTGACAGTAACTACTGACGAGAGTCCTAAGTATGAGGACCACGCTTCGGGACGGACATAATTACCCAGAGAGCATGATTTCCCCCCGACACCGGCCACGGCGGCTGAAGGTAGCCTTCCGGTGTCATGTCAAAACTCTCTACTCGTCAGCTGGAAGGCGAGAAGATCCAAGAGCTCGTTAACGACTCTGATTGGTCAGATGGCTCCCTGGGGTGACTTACGATAGGCCACTTGAGATGGCTAAGGGCAAACGTGTTGACCACGGGAGGTGTGTATGTGAGTGTGTGTGTGTGTGTGTGG
>NW_004797898.1:193268-196054 GCF_000002075.1 Aplysia californica | reverse complement strand
TTGGTGGGGAGGAGGAAAGAGATGTTCTGATAACGTTTGGCGCGAGCGTGTCTTCTCGTCGTCTACTGGCGCTGATGGTTCCGGAAGAGCGATCATGTGACGTGTCCAGACGTTAACAAGGGTGGGGGTTGAATGAAGCAAAATCTGGGCCGTTATCGCGAGGTCTCGAGGAAGAAAGCCGTCTTGCAGACACTGTAGCAGACACTGTACTGAAAATGAGAACAGATTGTACTTAACGAAAACAAAAAATATCTAAGTGCACTGGTAGTGCAGCTGGGATCATGATAGATTATGGGGCTGTTGACAGTTGTGCAATTCCCAGAGAGGGCTTACATTTTTTTTAGTGTATGTGAGAATTCTGTTCTGTTAAAGAAGTAGGCCTACATTAGATTCCGAGGTTCGACAGTCGAAACGATTTTATAATGTTTAGAGGTGTGTTACCCATATCATACAGGTAAAGCAAACAAACGAAAAAAACACGAGATAAAAAACAGCAAACAAATACAAAGCGAAACAAAAAACAAAACAACCAAAGCAAAAAACAAAACAAAACAAAACAAAAATAAACATGCCAAATACAATTTAAAAAAAAACTAAACTAAAAATAACAACAATAATAACTGATTACATACAATCTTTGAATATACCCATACAAAAAACAAGCAAACAGACAAACAAACAGGCGGCCTCATAAGAAACGACAGAGACTGACAGATTCATGAATCTGAGAATTCTATAGAGATAGCTTCGATGATGGGGTTTTTGCGTACCTCACGTTCGGGTTCCCGTGGGACCCCACGTCTGTCAGAAGGATGGGGGATCACATGACTAGTCCAGTGGCTGTCCAGAATGTTTCAGGGTATTCCAGAGAGCATCATGGGTCAGGGGAGACTTGTCGGGTTATGAGATTTGTGTGTATTTGGAGGGAGAGGGGAGGAGGGGCTGAATCTTTAATTGAATAAATGTTGAGGTCCATCTGTTCATGCTCATGTATGTGTGTTTGGATGTGTTCGGTTGCGTGTATGTAAATCTATGTGAGTGCAAGTGTGTGAGTTATGTGAGTATGTATGTGTGTATGTATGTTGTGTGTGTGTGCCCGTGTGTGTGTGTGTGTGTGTGTGTGTGTGTGTGTGTGTGTGTGTGTATGAGTAGGTGAGAGAGACTGACAGGAAGACGGGCTGATGGTTAGATAGATATATAGACAGATAGATAAATAGATAGATGGATAGATAGATAGATAGATAGATAGATAGAGAGATAGAGAGATAGAGAGATAGAGAGAAAGAAAGAGAGAGAAAGAAAGAAAGAGAGAGAGAGAGAGAGAGAGAGAGAGAGAGAGAGAGAGAGAGAGAGAGCGAGCGATAGAAAGGGTAAGAGAACACGCGCACGTACTGAAAGAGATGGTTAGCCAACAACATACCAAAGTAACCACTGTTACGACTCAGTAGCGTCCATTACGCCGCTAACAAGCTGGTTGTAGCCAACGTCAGAGGCCACACACACAGAGACTGACAGCTCCAGAAACCCAAGACATCTATATAGTCTCTGTGGGGCCCTTCTATGCTGTCAGTTTGGTGCACCCCGGAGACCCCACGTCACTCACGGTACCGCTGATCACGTGACGAGCTGATAGACTGGACGCGAACTTCAAAGATTGATCAAATGTGTACTTAAAGTGACTGAGCTATCAGAGCCATGCATTTTCAAAAAAGAACCCCCCCCCCTCAAAAAAAAAAAAAAAAAAGCAGAGGAAGATATAAAAGCAGCGCACATTCAGAGCCATACACTTTCTAGTGATATAGATAAACATGTACAGTCCCAACTGTCTGAGATGACCATCCATTGTCGAGGAGAAAAGTGGCCGTACCAGGCAGATGGCCGTCTTATGCAGTGTCATTATAATGAAAAAACAAGGGAGGGAAATAGGAAGTGGCAGTTTGTACAGGCCGTTGCTCACACAGGTGGCCGTTAGAGCAGGTACGACTGTAGTAAATTACTGATTACCGGGGACTGGATTGTCTTTTGTCGTTATTGGCTCATGATTGTGGATGTGCTTACTGCCGTGACAAAACGCTGGTTTCCACAATATTCGTCTTGGTCGGAGGAGTCTTGTTGGCTTACATCACATAAAACATAATACTTTACAGAAGAGACTCTCGTGGAAACAGCTTAAATTATAACTGACAAATATCAATAACATTAAAAATCGTATAGTTTTGTTTAACACAGTTCCCATAATTTAGAAAGGTATGAGTTGCGTCCTTTCCTTATGGATTGAACATTGTATATTTCTGTCACTGGGTTGAGTTGAGGGGGAGTGGAAAAAACGGTTTCACTTTATAGGCAAAGCTTGAACAATAAAAAGTAAAGAGAAATTCACCATCAGCTTGAGTCAGTCGTGAGTCGTGGCGACCGAGAGAGGAATGGGATACATAATTATTATTGCCATTATACTTTTCATCTGCTGTCGTGTTACAACTCATCACTTATCTTTTTAACTTTACACCCACTTGACTCTGTCTTGTCTGAAGGTTGCATATCTTTAATATAATTTGCTAATTTGAAAGAGTCGTCAATTTACATTGATTGTGTTCTAGATTCTATATCCATATCCAAGTTTAAGGGTTAGTGTGCCTTAGAAGAGCAAAAAAATAAATGGTTCAACCTCTGCTTAAACTACATGTGTCTAATTTAAAGGGAAATCACACCATATCTTTCCATATCAAACTGACAAGTGCGACGACTCAGAAGTCCATCGAAGCAACGCACACACACACACACACACA
>NW_004797898.1:187734-189426 GCF_000002075.1 Aplysia californica | reverse complement strand
ACACACACACAAACACACACACGTGGACACAGATAAGAACAACATTTTTAATTAAATGTCCGCTTCTAAAATAATATATTGTATATCTACCTTTTTATGTATAAGAGCAGGAGTACTGCGTATTGAATTTTCGAGTAGTGGGATACACTGAACTAGGACCACTATTCGCAATCGAATAACAAAAAAAAAAAAAAAAAATGAAAAAGAATAAAGAAATAAAGTGAGAATAAAATTTTTTAATTATTAGAGAGTACAGAGGAAAACATGGGGATATACATTGATTATAATGCTAACTATAAAAAACAACTTTAAAAAACAAAACAAAACAAAACAACAACAACAACAAAAACTAACAACAAAAATACAACCCAATGTCAATAAGACAAAACAGGCCTGGAGGTCCTTTCTATTTGGAACACCGGAAAGTACTTTCTGTTTTATATGTTGTTGTTGTTGTTATTGTTGTTGTTGTTGTTGTTGTGATGGAGAGGTGACAGTTTTGCTGCTGCTGCTGCTGTTGTTGATTTTATTGTTGATGTTGTTGTTGTTGTTTGTATTATTGTTCTTTTGGTTGTTGTGGTTGGTGGTTGCGTAGTAGTGTGAAAGTGATGATTTTGCCGATGTTGTTTATTCTTATGTTTATGTTTATGTTGTTGCTTTTGCCGCTGCTCACGTTGTAGATCGTGATTCTGATAGCAGTGATTTTATAGCTTCTGCGCTGCTGTTATTGTTGCCTTCATCGTCATCCTCATCGTTATCGTCATCGTCGTCGTTTTGTTGTTGTTGTCGTCGTTGTTGTTGTTGTTGTTGTTGTCATTGCTGTCGATGTTGTTGTCCTTGTTGTTGTTGGTATTGTTGAAACTCGCGAAATTCAATTCTTTATAAATCTTCAATGGAACAGTACATGTGTTAAGCATCAGCTGGTTGCCAATTCTTTCGTGTTACCGTTATCGCTGACACTTTTTCTCCAATTAAGAGATCATGTAAAGTACCTGGAATGACATTTTATTTGATTTATAAAATGATTTTTTTGTCCGTATACATTGATTTGTCATCTCATGGATGTATAATAATGAATTCATTCAAATAATTCTATTTTTTTCATATATTCAATTCCACTTAATATTTAGTTCATTTCTATTCTAGTCTTATCTGGGAAGTATCTGCTTTATATGTTTTAAAATTAATCTATGTACACGCATTTATTTGCACATTGAAGCTTATATTATGAGTGCTAACTTTTACTTTATTACTGCCCATACCAAATCAAAAGTTAAAAAAAAAACCAACACACAGCAGCGCCACCAACAACAACAAAAAAAAATGAAACAAAATAAAATAACCCCTCCCCTAGAAGACAAAAAACAAAAAACAAAACAACAAAAAAACAACAACGAAAAAAAGCCCCAAACAACAAAAAAGTGAGACGAGAGGAGTGAGCTAAAACTGAACATGTTCTGAAGAACGACCCACCCTTCGGGGCACGCAGGGTGTAGAGAGTAGTTACACGAAATCAGTTATCTTAACCATATTCATAATTATGTTATATTTAAACATACATGTACATGATATTTGCCTTTGACACGGTCTACAACTGTAATCGAGTACGACTATAATATTGAGGGTTTTAAGAACACTCTTACACACATACACACACACACACACACACATACATACACACACACACACACA
>NW_004797898.1:180884-184096 GCF_000002075.1 Aplysia californica | reverse complement strand
TATATATATGTATATACATGTATTTACAACATTTGTACCTTCCTTTGCAAGCGTTGTTCGTTAGTGCACCCGATTGCCATTATCCTGCAGTAACTTAAAAATAAATTACTGTTTCACAATAATTATTTGAGTGTTTTGACCCACCATCAGCATAAATTAGATCATTTAGGAGGCGGGCTACCGATCCTGCCCGTATGCCCAAATCGGGCTTATAGGAATATACCTCATCTCAGCAGAAAGAGCAAGATACACGATACAAATATCTCCCCGCTTAGGGATCGAACTCTGGTACCCCGTGAGGGACAGCGAGGCGCCTAACCGCTGTACCACAGTCACTCTTTGTATTCCGCAGATTCGATTTGAGACTCACAAAGTGATGGCAGACGCTCCGGGGGCTCAGCTGGTAGCTTGTTGGGCTATGGTGCGGCTAACCCTGTTTCGAATCGCCAATGAGATTTTTAATAACTTATGTCGTTAATTGAGTTTTCCTTGGATAGGGCTTTTCGTAGGTGGACGCTACATTCGAAGGGCCAATCATTTATATATATAGCTTTACAGTGTTGGAAGAAGGTGAAACCATACGATTAACTTTACTAAAAAGACTCATGGTATTTTTAGATATTGCAAGGCCATCCCAAGCTTATTGTTAAGCGTATCCAAAAAGGTAGAATAGATCTTTTTTACGCCCCTATCGACGCTACATTGATCACAGGAGACGGTATGCCTCGACGCTACCTACGAAAGAGGGTAAAAATTTAAAGTGATGGGGTTATCTGGCTTGCAGAGAACACGGAGAGACACATTTTAAATAATAGTGTTTATGAGGCAGATTAGACCTGATAAATCATTTATGCGGGCAAACTAGACCGTGATAAATCAAGGACAGAAGCACATTTAGACCTCATAAACCATACAAAATCCATGATATTCGCACGTGGTGACCCCAAACTTTTTTTTCTTCTTTTTTATCCTTCCAAAAAGAAACAGAACAAAAATGCCCACCTAACAAAACGTTTAGATTGCTTTAAAACTGTAAAGTTGTCTTCTTATCGCTCACTGACTTTAAACAAATCTTTTCTTTCGTCTTCTTGACTTTCCTTCTTTTTTGTTTTCTTCCTGGTTTACTTTTCTAGTTTTATGTTCTCTATTTTTTCTTGTTTGGGTTGTGTGTAACCTTCTCAAACAACAGACGGGGTTGTTGCGATGTTTTTCCCAGTCAAAGAGCAGCAGACGAGGAAGTTGTTGTGACGTGTGACCACTGGTGTGTGGCGGGGGAGACGGATGGATGTTTGTGTGTCTGTGAGCCGTGTTTGATGGTGTGCCGTTATCAAAGGGGGTGGGTTTGCTGTTAGGTAACGGAATTTATAACATCCAACCGTCTTTCTCTTTCGCTTTCTTGTTATCGATTTCGTCATTTTCCCTCCCTCCCCCCCTTCTAGAACCGGCGTCTGTGACGTAATGGTTAAGCTACTTGGCGTTGGGCACATAAGACTTGAAACATTCTTTTCTTGCGAGGAGAAACTATTCTATCCAGTCTGTCAGCTGGGGCTCAGCATCTCATTCAGAGCTCCGATTGGCCATCCCGTAGCGGTTTTTTAAATACTTCTTTTTAAAATTGTGTTTTTGCCCTCATCGAACCAATTATTAGACCAATTAGGAGACAAAGTTCAACCCTGCCTGTCAGGGCCAAACCTGGCTAAGAGGGATTCAACATCCTAGCAACAAGACGGAGATATTTAAAACAAAATGCCAGGTATTCAACATGTGAGGGAGAAACCTCCACAAAATAAATAGCGATAGTGTGATAGCAGCCCATCTCCTAAATGATCCAGCTTGGGTCAATGTGGGGCGCCAAACGCATACATTTAATTAGTTCTACGTTACGAAAGGAGAAAGAAAAAATGTCACAGCGCGCTACACCGAAAAGGTTTACAGTTTTTGAGTAAAGAAAAGCACAGCAAATAAATTACAATCAATTTGAACGTAGAAAAAAAGATAAGACAGAAAAACAGAGAAAGAATAGACTGAATGAATAGAAGGGAGTGGATGTGGAAAATCAGAGAAATATAAGAGCAAGTACCAAGATCCAGAGAGAGAGAGAGAGAGAGAGAGAGAGAGAGAGAGGGAGAGGGAGAGTGACAGACAGACAGATATATGCAAAACGAGAGAAAAAGACAGACCGTTTTTAAAACTGTATCCTGTGAATACCATCGTAAAATGAGGTGGGGTTGGATATGGGGTTGAGGTTGTGGGTGGGAGACGGGCTGTGTGTGTGTGTGTGTGTGTGTGTGTGTGTGTGTGTGTGTGCGCGCGCGCGCGTGTGCGTGTTTGTATGTGTGTGTCTGCGTGTTTGTATGTGTGTCTGCATATGTGAGTGTGTATATGTGTGTACATGAGGGTGTAGTATGTATGCGTCTGTATGTGTGTGTGTGTGTGTGTGTGTGTGTGTGTGTGTGTGTGTGTGTGTGTGTATGTGTGTGTATGTGTGTGTGTGAGTGAGTGTGTTACTAGGAGGAGGAGGGTGAGAGCAGTGGAGGGAGAGGATGGCATAAGGAAAGGAGAGAGAGAGAGAGAGAGAGAGAGAGAGAGAGAGAGAGAGAGAGAGAGAGAGAGAGAGAGAGAGAGAGAGAGAGAGAGAGACCGGGGGGGGGGAGGTAGGTGGCATAAGGAGGCTCAGCACATGCAACTTTAGATGTCCGTGACGATTTCTCTCTCATGGCCCCACAAATCTACAGTAGCGTGTCGGAGATAAGCCCCAGTGAGGCAAAGTCACTCTATAGTCTTTATACCCGAGACATACAAGAACACGAGAGTTCAAAAGTCACACTCTGCCTCGGTTTCGCCTGTGCTTAGTAGTCCACAGGAGCAGCTTGAGATCTAGCCTCTGAATGCGCCTTCAAAGAAACCGGGGCTGATACGTACAGCAAAGGTCGGGTCTCGATATTCGTCCTGTTGATAACTCCTGACCTCTCTATTGGTCGATACAGAGATACGTTTTGAATAGTGCGATTACTGGGGTACATTGCGTAAGGCGTTCAGAGCTATTAGGTTTTATGAAGATGGGTCTTTATATATTTTTTCTCTTTTTAAATGTATATATTATATCTTTGAACGTGGTTTAAGACTTTGCTAACAGTGGAGAAATAGACATACTCAAGCGTGCACAGGCTCTGTCTCTCTCTTTCTCCCTCTCTCCCTCTCTCTCTCTCTCT
>NW_004797898.1:174252-179110 GCF_000002075.1 Aplysia californica | reverse complement strand
CCCCCCCCCCCATGAGTTCGGTTTTGAATGGGGATCCCCCCCCCACCCATCTTTTTAAAGATTTTTATCAAAATAATTAATTGTTTCTCCACCTGTTTGCTCGGGAGATGTATCTTGCTCGGCTTGTGTAGGCCAAAGAAAGCAGGGTCGAAACCTGACATCGCAACATGAGGAGAAAGTAAAGAGAAGATTGTAATGTTTCATTGTTGTCTTTTAATTCTTCTTTAAGCTTTCATGCTTCAAACTACCCTGCACTATACCCCCCCCCTCTCCCCATTAAAGCTGCTTTGGAGGTTGGGACACATACCTTTTTCTCTCTTTCCTTGCATTTCTTTTTCGTAATGTTCTTTGCACTCATGGGCACTATTTATGTATTGTAAGAGCGACTGCTCAAGCAGTGCCTGTCCCGTTCAACTCTGACCGAGAACGATACGGCATCCATAAACTTGATTTGTAAAAACTGCTCTTTTGGGAATCGATATCATTATTAAACATCTACCGGCGCTCATATGACCCAATACAGTTGCGAGCGCCGTAAAACCCTCTACTAAAAAAAATACCTACCACTTTTTTTTATTACCCCCCCCCCCTCTCCCCTCGCCGAAAAAGTATAAATTTGTTTCAAACCCAATTTAAAAAAAAAGAAATTGTCCTCTTCAGGCCCTCATTCTTGAAACAAGATGACATCGTCTTTCGCGCATGACGTGACGGCTACCCTGTGTTGGCCTCACAGAGAGTAGAGACCTCGGTTGTGCGTAATAGGTCAAGTGAATTCCGAATGGAGGGCTCAAGCAGGCCTTCCTCCAATAAATGAATAAATAGATAAATAAATAAAAAAGAATAATAATAAAAAGAAAAAAACAACAACATATGGGCGATAACTATAACTTACAGTTAATACATAAATTTCAAAAATAAATTACACTTTATTGATCCCTTTGGGGGAAAGTTTTGTTACAATAGCAGACATACATACATAACTATGTAATTCAGCACTCAAATATTATTATACACGTAAAGAATACCAAATACACAATAAAATATGATTACAAAAATGCAGAATGCAGATGGATTCCACTGACATGATGCCACCATTTCTGGTCGTCACTGTGCAGTGCCCTGCATTATGAGCTTGGGTTATCGTGTCTTGCTCAAGGACACACACCAGTGTCCACCCATCTGAACCAAACCCCGTATCACCTACGCTTGCTTGCCATCATTTTTTTAAAAGCCTGAACTCACTGACCACCCCATCTCCTTCAACTGCCCACAGATTCCCCTGACCCTTACAAGCTGGACCTGTCGGTCAAGCCCCGCAAAGAGCGCACAGCCTTCACCAAGCACCAGATCCAGGAGCTGGAGAAAGAGTTCACACTTCACAACTACCTGACCAGGCTCAGGCGCTATGAGCTGGCCGTGGCTCTGGATCTCACGGAAAGACAGGTGGGCGGGGCCTATTTGTGCTGCTGCTGCTGCTGCTGCTGCTGTTGTAGCTGTTGTTGTTGTTGTTGTTGCTGTTGTTGTTGCTGTTGTTGTTGTTGTTGTTGTTGCTGTTGTTGTTGTTGTTGTTGCTATAATGGTGAAGGTGGTTTTGTGATCGATGTTGTTGTTGGTATTATTTTTATTGTAATTATTGCTGTTGCTGCTGCTGTTGTTGTCGCTGTTGTTGTTATTGTTGCTGTTGTTGTCGTTGCTGTTGTTGTTTTTATAGTGGTGAAGGTGATGCTGTGATCTCTGTTGTTGGTATTATTTTGGTGGGTTTTTTTTAAAGTGGTGAAGGTGGTGTTGTGGCTGTGGTTGTTACCGTTGTTGTTATAGTTGTTGTCGTGTTTTAAAAAAATACTTAGGAGGTGTTACAATCCTTGTCGTTATTGTTGTTATTTCTGTTGTGTTTTAAAAACAAAGGTAATGTTGCAACCTCCGAGGCTTTTGCTGTTGTTCTGTGGCAGTGGTCTGCTTTTTTTTTCAGAGATGGTGTTGTGATCGTTGCTGCTATTGCTGTTAATTGTTGCATCAATGGTACTTTTTTTTTTAGTCGGATGATGTTGTGATAATTGTTGTTATTGTTGTTGCTGCTATTGTTATAGTTGCTTTTCTTGCTGTTTTAGTTATAGGGGTGGTGTTATAGGATAGCTGTTGTTGATACTCTTGTTATCATTTTAAAAAACGTTGTTTCTGCTCCTGTTTCTGCTGTTGTGTTGGTATAGGAGATTGCGTTGCTGTTTGCATTTGGTCGCTTTTAAGGACAAGCGGGCTAACCAAGATTTCGGGAGTTTCTAGAAATTTTGACCTACACCAAAAGTGGGCATTGCCATGCCTATAGGAAAAGTTTGATTTCAATTGTGTGTATATTTGTTTGGTTACAGAGAAAAATATCCTGGTCTTTTAAAGAAACTGAACAGTGGGCAAAAACCTTATCTTCGGTTTTCTCAAAACAGCTTTTTTCGAGATAGCCCCCATGTGCTTAAAAGCGACCAATTATTGCTCTTGTGGTTGCTCTGACTGCTGTGGTTATCGTTGGTGCGGTTATTGTGGTTTTGTTGTTGTTGTTGTTGTTGTTGTTGTTGTTGTTGTTGTTGTTGTTTATGTGCTTTCGGCTTAGCTTGTGTTTTTTTAAACTTGTTTTTCTGTTGTGCTGTTTCTGTGCTTTTGTGCACGAGTGTTACGTTTTTGCTCAGTGCTAAAATCGAATAATTGTGTATCATTACTTTTAAGTTTACGTCAGTAAGTGTCGTATGAAATCTGATTGGACATAGATATTTACTTCTATCAGTGATACATATTATTATATGAAAAGCAGTCATGTAGTTTTACGAATTAGAAGGGTGGTAGCCTTTGTAGCAAATTTTATTGTACTTTGTTTGCCTGGCTAATATGCAAAATATAGGTATACGCCGGCTGGCAGCACGTAACCACACACACACACACACACACACACACACACACACACACACACACACACACACACACACACACACACACACACACACACATACACGTACACACATACACGTACGCACGCATACTAATATACGTACACACACTTAC
Organism: Aplysia californica; assembly: GCF_000002075.1. NCBI lineage: Eukaryota > Metazoa > Mollusca > Gastropoda > Aplysiida > Aplysiidae > Aplysia > Aplysia californica. Next base: position 176,062 of record NW_004797898.1, on the reverse strand, counting down.
ATACATTATATGCAAATGAATATGTGTACTTGTATTGTTGTGCATAATATGAAAGTGGTCACTCCGATCACTGGCCGATAAAAAGGAAGTTAGTTTTGTGATAATGTATCTTTTAAGGAAATAATTACAACCTCCCCTCCACCCCCCACCCCCCCTATTTCTTTCTTTCTCTTCATCTCCCCTCCCCCTCATCCCTCCTCAAACAGGTGAAAGTTTGGTTTCAAAACCGCCGAATGAAATGGAAACGAGTCAAAGGGACAAAACTGGTCAAAGACAAAGTGGATGGACAGCTAAAACCAATCATGGCGCCGAATGTGACGTCAACCCAACATAGCGGCGCCTGCGTCACTTCCGGTCTTCCCGGTGTTCCGCCGGATGTTTTGGAGAACGGAAGTCGAGACGACGGGGACGATTTGTCTGACAGTATGGACGATATGTCGGACATGGCAGGAATGGCCACGATGTCCTAACGACCTTCACCTTTCCTTCATAGACCGTGCGCGCGTTGTTATGATTATGGCAAGGAAAAGAGAGAGGGTGTGTGTGTGTATATATGTATGTGTAATGTGTGTATGTGTGTGTGTGTGTGTGTGTGTGTGTGTGTGTGTGTGTGTGTGTGTGTGTGTGTGTACACGTCTTTGTATGTTTGTTTCCAATGCATGAGTAAGTGTGTGTGTGTGTGTGTGTGTGTGTGTGTGTGTGTGTGTGTGTGTGTTGAGAGGGAGAAAGAGAGAAAGAGAGAGAGAGAGAGAGAGAGAGAGAGAGAGAGAGAGAGAGAGAGAGAGAGAGAGAGAGAGAGAGAACGAGAGAGAGAATCTGTATTCAGATAATCATCTCAGCTGGAAGATGGAGAGTACGTTACAGAGACTCCATACACAGAATTTTGAGAGGAAAACCTTTATTGGCGACTGTATAAAACCCCTGTGGATCTCAAAGTCGTAAAGACAAGTGAAAATATTTCAAGGCTGTTCGATTTCATACTTCCGGCCGGATCTTTTCTACCTAGAGTATATTTTGCATTTGGCCTCCAAGTCAAATGGTTTATTAATGAAACAATTTTAGTTCTGTTTTATTGTGCGAACTGCAAGATGCAAGACGAATTCAAACATACAGAATTGACTGAAGCATTTTCTTTTTAAGTTTTGTTGTTGTGAAACTCTACATGGATGGATCTGGAGTGCACTCAGTAATATCAGCTGGTGCCGACAACCCGGTTTCAAATCTCCAACCGAGACGATTTTGAACTTCGGTCGTTTGTACAGCTTTTGTGGCCTTCCTCTTCCTCATGGCTAGGTTATATCGGAGAAGGAAAATGTCTCAGAGCTCAGAGGTTCTGAGAGAATTCTATTGTAGGCAAGTGAACCCATGCCACACGAGACGACGCTGCTTCAATGCTGACCAAAAAAAAAAGTTGTAGGATTTTCTAAGTGTATGTGCTTGATATAGTGCGTTGACTAAGTTGGTATCGTGCTGGACTACTATGTCAACTACCCTGATTCAAATTTCTCATTGGAAATTTTTAAAAAACTTGGATCGTTTTTTGAGTTTGCATGGCTTTCCACCCACCACATGGTTCGGTTCCAGCGGAGATGGACTTTGAATCCATTATCCGCTCGAATGTTTTAGGTTTGAATCCAAGTGGAAGTTCAAATAATTCTACGTACCCTTCCTGGAAAAGTTTGTCTTAGCCGCCCAGGGTCAAGGTATGTGAACTAGTGCAGTGCCTTACTATTATTTGTTTTACGCGTTGAGGCGTTAAACTTCAACAACAGCAGCAACAACAGCAAAAACAATAACGAAGACGACAACG
>NW_004797898.1:166752-169252 GCF_000002075.1 Aplysia californica | reverse complement strand
ATCTGGATGAGCAGAATGAATTACGTTCCTTCACCGAGACATCACTTCACACAAGGAATCAATAATTTGATTTGAGAGTTAAAAATGTTTTAGGCTATTACAAATAAATCACGTGTATCTTCATAGCATTACGTGGGCATGAATAGACCATTGATGATACACATTTCAGGGCAGGAAAAGAAGGAGCAAGTCGGGCAAAGATAAACATGAAAAGAAAACTAGATTTAGAAACCGATGTCGTTTGATTCATTTTATTGCTTTAGATGCGTGAATGTTTTAAGCTCCAATTGATACAATACGTCATTTTACAGCAATCAGAGACTATGTTGAAAAAATGTTTGCAGTGCCAAGAAAAGATGATTAATTTATTCAGCAATTTTTTTGGTTGCTCTTTGTTAGTTTTGTGTTTTTTTGTTTTTTTGGCAATTTAACGAGTGGATGCAATGTTTGTGTACAATAATAAGAGAGTAGAATTTGAAGAAAATATTTACGATTTTAATTCCGTAAACGATATCACAGGTGCCATTTCGCCATTTAGATGAAGACAGTTTTTCTTTCATTTTTTAAAGTGTATCACTTCTTTAAAGCAACCTCCAAACAAAATATTCATGACAGTTGAAAACCTGCCGAAAGAAAAAACGCACTAATAATGATATAAAGGACAGTATTGTTTGTTTTACGAAATATTCATACTCCAATAAGTGCGCGATATTTCCCACTGGGAAAATGCCCAAATGACAATTTTGGATGGTTAAACTAGAAAAGATCGCGATGGAATAATACATCGTATGTACACTTCTATTTGCAGTGTGATCATTGACTGACGATGTTCAAAGTGTGAAATAATGAAACATGCAGTGTGATCATTGACTGACGATGTTCAAAGTGTGAAATAATGAAACATGCAGTGTGATCATTGACTGACGATGTTCCAAGTGTGAAATAATGAAACATGCAGTGTGATCATTGACTGACGATGTTCAAAGTGTGAAATAATGAAACATGCAGTGTGATCATTGACTGACGATGTTCAAAGTGTGAAATAATGAAACATACAGGGTGATCCCAAAAAAACTTTACAACTTTTTTTCTGAATATCTCGCGCAAAAATTGTTCTAGAATTCTCTAATTTGGAACAGACATAATTCATTCAAAAGAAATTTGTTTGATATAAAATCCACGAAGAAGAAACATGTTTTGAAAACGGAAACGGCTAAAAGAAAAAGCACCCAAAAACGCAAAGTTCACCAATGTTTTAAAATCTTGTATAGGAAGTCGTGAAAAGATTAGTTGACCTTTTTCTTTATTTTCTCTTTGACATTAATATTCCATCCCTGTGACATTTAAACAATATTTAATTTCCTTTACAGAGTTAAAAAAAACCCTAATGATTTCATTCTGAAATTCCTAGAAGCAGTGCTCCACATTCCCTCATTTGGACTCGACACATTTTTAACGCGTCGTTCCAAATGTTCAATGGCGCCCTGACACAAGGACCTGCTAAACCACGTCATCGAGGAAATGATCCCTCTTTACAAGACAATGGAGGGATCATGAACACATTGCCATGCTCGGATCCATGTCATCTCGGCCTAGTGAAGATGAACATGGCATAGTCTTAGGTTAAGATCTGCCATGAGAATGCAGACTCTTGATGTGTAGGAAAGTCCTAGCTGCAGATCATCAACGGACAGACGTCTCATGGGACTCGGCTACTGAAATCTGCACTCTGGTGACATTTAAAAGGCTGCACATGGTGCGTGTTCGACCTGAAGCGGTCATATCTTAAAGAGCTTTTTAGTTCTGATTCGCTATAGATCCAAACTGACGGAACTTCTCTACTTATGACGCCAAAGGTCTTGAGGGCACCTAAGCATTCTCTCCATGCCGTGCGCAGAACTTACGGAAAGTCAGGGATGGTGAGTTTGTGAAGAGGTTATGTTCAATACAAAAAGCTCTCTGCTCTTTACTAAACGTAACCATGATCTAAGCAGGCGAACAAAATTTGAGAAAAATAATGTCTGTAGACTTCTGTTGACTTGTTAGACTGCTGTAGCTTGCAATATGACACGATTGTTGCAACTTTTAGTGGTGGGCCTAATGCGAACTGGTGCGCCATGCTATGAAAATGGCGACGAGGTTGAAAATGGGTTTAATTTAAAATGCGCTATATAGAGCAAAACCATTCAATGGACTTATCTAAAATACATACCAGACAAATTCCTTTTGGCTTCCAAACGTTATGTTCAAATCTGAAACGCAAAACTTCAGTATGAGGAAGATATTTAAAAAACAAGTTGTAAAGTGGTTTTTTTGATCACCCTGTATTTTACGGAGAAATGTAAAAAAAAGGAAGAAGAGTCAATGTTGTGATTGTTTTTGTTTCATGAAACAAAACTTTTAGAATAAGTGCTATGGAACCCGTTAGTTAACGCACGGTTGCACGTAAAAGATTTACGAAGAGAGAGAGAGAGAGAGAGAGAGAGAGAGAGAGAGAGAG
>NW_004797898.1:165182-166652 GCF_000002075.1 Aplysia californica | reverse complement strand
GAGAGAGAGAGAGAGAGAGAGAGAGAGAGAGAGAGAGAGAGAGAGAGAGAGGGAGAGAGAGAGAGAGAGAGAAGGGACAGCCCACAGTTCTTTGACACACTCACGCCTCCCCAATCTTCGCCATTACGTTGGTTTGGTATATACCGGCCTAAAGAACAGTCAATAAAGATGTGGGGCCTCCGTACTTGCTGTCCCTCTGTAACAGGACGAGATCATATTGGTGGCAGAGACCCTTGAACAGTCCCAAAACAACCAAACCTCAAGAACACGCCATTCGGGATTCGAACTTATGTTATTTACACGGTAGCCCAGCATGATAGCAGTTCTGACGCACTAGAGACATCTCTGTTATCATCTCATCAGATTACAATGATTTTTCAACGACCTTGGCATAATAAAGATTCCGATTTGTCAGAAATTGGAAAGCACTCAGATCCATATCTGTTCGTCCGTGGTTAGCTTTAGCGTGATTGTGGATTTCCTACGAAGGGTCAAGGGAAAATCAGAATAAGTGCCATTAATCATATTTCGACTATTAACCCATTTTTCACTTTTTAAATGATTAACTATGCTTGTTTCTAACTTGATTTGCTTTTATTGAAATCGCATGTTTCCGTTTAGAAAATACACGGTGATTTTACAAGAACTCTTACGATTACAGTAAGGGTCAGTGCCCCGATTTAAAAAAAAATTAACATTTATATATCATCCTGTTTGTCTGTTGACCCCTTAAAATATAAAAACAACAACAACAACAACAACAGGGCAATACTTATTTCCCATTTGAGGTCTGCTCTATTTTCGTATTTTTGTTCTTCAGACTCTATGACATGATGAAACATGACCCAAAACGTAGCACCAGTAAATGTGTTTGCAGAAGAAGAAAAAAGAAAACAGAGGAATCTAATTCTTACAAATGCATAATGATTCGAAATAAATATTGTTAGTTGATCAATAACGAAACGACAAAGTCAAATTAATTCTGTATAACTTCTTGTTTATAAAAACACAGCTAAATGAAAATGACAGGCAGTTGGCAGTTTTAGTTTTTTATTATGTCGTTGATTATTTTATTCTTAACGTCTCTGTTCTTTTTTTCTGTTCATTCCTTTGACGAAAATATAAAGAAACTGAGGGCGTATGTGTGAAAATGAACATTTTTTGAATTTTTGCAACTTCTCACAGGGCTGCTATTCACCAAACGGCCCACTATGTTGCATCATGATGTGTGGAGATTTTTCTGAGTCGTCTTGTTTTTCAAACGTTTTCCACTGATGTGTTGGAAGAGTGAGATGGATGTGTGACTGAATATTGGATTAATAAACTGTAAATCTTTTGGAGAAAAAAATAGGCGTTGTTTCCTATTCTTAAATGAGAAGCTCATGTATAATTATGTGTGGGAATTTTCCCTGGTCAGTGTCAAGTTCTCTCTCTCTCTCTCTCTCTCTCTCTCTCTCTCTCTCTCTCTCC
>NW_004797898.1:161554-162745 GCF_000002075.1 Aplysia californica | reverse complement strand
AAACAGAGTGTGTGTGTGTGTGTGTGTGTGTGTGTGTGTGTGTGTGTGTGTGTGTGTGTGTGTGTGTGTGTGTGTGTGTGTGTGTGAAAGAGAAAAAGAGAAAAGAGAGAGAGAGAAAGAGAGAGAGGGAGAAAAGAGAGAGAATGAGAGAGAAAGAGAGAGTGAGAGAGAAAGGGAGAGAGAGAAAAATTCCGGGGATACACTAAATAATATACGCAAACATTAGTCTAGCTTAGTTTTGGTGAAAAGAAGCACATCTACACAATAATGGTCATTTTATGCTGGGGAAAACGAAAGGCAGAAATAAATAACGGAGGAAAAGAAAAGAAGTCACACCTATCAGAAGCGCTCCCTAACCACCCAAGTGCATAAACACATATCTAAATCCCCATAATCTAAACGTCCTACTTTCCTTTTCGATCAAACACACACCAAGTGCCTGAACATTGACACATCGTGGAACTCTCTCGAAAAGAAAACTGTTTATGTAGTTCCTCCCTACTAGACACAAATATTTGCGCTCAAAAATTTCGAAATGAAAGTAAGACTTAGTTTATAGATTTAAACCCCCAGCCGACACCATAAGATTATTTAAGAGAGGCAGGACCTCTGAATTTGAAGTCTGTCCCCAACAAGACGGAGCCAAATGGCTGTCCCAGCGGTTTTCTGCACCAAAATAAAAAAAAAAAAATGAAATTATGCAAACTGAACCAAAACACCAAGATGAGGATCTTCAAAACAAACGTGAAGACTGTTCTACTGTATGGTTCAAGGACATGGAGGCCCACAGCAAGGAAACTGCAGAGTTTCGTAAAGGGAAGCCTACGAAGGATAGTGGGGATCGAGTGGTACGATCGAGTCACTAATGCTCCACTGTGGGAAATAACAAACCAAAGGCCAGTAAAGGAAGACATACAGGTGAAGAAAAGGAAATAGATTGGTGATTGGACACACCCTGAGGAGACACCCGACATGTATCACCAGGCAGGCTTTAACGTGGAACCCACAAGGAAAACGTAAGAAAGGAAGACCAAAGATGGCATTGAGACGAGCGGTACAAGCGGAAATTTAAAAAGCGGGGACATCATGGAAACAACTAGAAAAGGATGCTCAGGACAGACAGGCTTCGCTGGAGTAATGTTGTTGATGGCCTGTGCTCCACTGGGAGTTAAAAAGGGCGAGAGAGAGAGA
>NW_004797898.1:159565-161292 GCF_000002075.1 Aplysia californica | reverse complement strand
GAGAGAGAGAGAGAGAGAGAGACAGACAGACAGACAGACAGACAGACAGACAGACAGACAGACAGAGAGAGACAGAGAGAGAAAAAAATTGTTAAATTATGCGATTCTGTTAATTTAAAAACGAATAATAAAGGAAAATAATGAGAAATTATGCCAAAAATGATCAAATTTTACTAAATTATGCAGGGTGCATAAAACCCTGGGGACAAAAATGGGGTTAACAGCCTTGAAATCCCGCAAAATGACCTACGTTCAAGAACTACCATACTGAGATTCGAACCAGCGTAATGCGCTCCGTGTTTCAGCGTGATACCAACTGAGCTAGTGAAAATCTTTTTTTTCTATTATAATTATACCCCAATGTGATAGAAGGCACAAGTCCGTTTGTATGAGCATGATATTATACTTTAAACAGTGCTGAACACAAATGTCTCGACCACGGGGATAATGAATACCACCAGTTTCCCTTCTACATTTACGTTCAAATCGACACAAAAAGTGCCCGCAAACGAAGTGACCCAAATCCTCTCTATCGCTTTTTCTGTCTGTCTGTCTGTCTGTCTGTGTCTCCCGCTTCTCTCTGTCTCTGTCTCTCTGTGTCTCTCTCTTTCTCATTGAGTCTGTTTCTATTTCTGTTGGACAACAGAACTCTTTCATCTTCTATCTACCTCCTTAACCAATCTCCCTCCTTCCTCATTCTCCCTCCCTCTCTCTCTCTCTCTCTCTCTCTCTCTCTCTGTGTTAATCTCTCTTTCTCTCTCGCTCAGTTTCATGCTTATATGAATATTCTTAAAAAAGACAACCACATCACGCCGAGCACATAATAGTACATTCTCTAGACCTTTCAAGACACGCCTCCCTTTTTTCCCCATTAAAAAAAGGAAAAAATAAGACCCCTCCCCCAACACCCAAACCAACGGTTTCCCCATCACCACCCCACTAAAAATTGCCCCAAAAAAGAAACAAACAAAAACAAAAACAAAACAAAAAACCCCCTCGTCCTCTCGTTTTTCTTACCCACATACACTAACACAAAAATCACACCTACACACGTGCACACACGCATAAACAAATAAACTGGCCCCCTACTTCTTCTCCTCCACCATCACCCCCTCCCCCAACTTCACGCCCTGCCCCCGTCCTTTCTTTATCGCACCCCTCTCCCCTCGGTCCCGGCTCCCTCTCCGTCTCCCCGGGTTCTCTCTCCTGCCTCCTCCCGTTGCCTGTGGGGGGACAGGTGTCTTTATCATTAGCGTTCACCTAGAGCGGCGCGCGATGAGTTTTTCAGATGGCCACGCCATCTCCCTACATGCAGCCGACGGGGGAGCGCAAAGATTGAGTGAAAATCTGTAAAATACATTTACGGCTTTCTTATCCACAACACATTTCTATGGTTCTCCGTTTTGGTCACTTCTGCAATTTATTATTATACATTTTTTTCTCATTTTTCTTTTTGTTTTGTTTTGTTTTAATTGTTTTGTTAACAAAATAACCGAAGAAGTTGAACGTCCTGCTGGACATAAATGCATCGTTTAAAGGTCAAGGTTCTTGCTATGCATTTTAGGGTTGTTTTATATTTGTGTGTTAGTGTACGTTTTTTGTTTGCATTTGTTTGTTTTTTCTCCGTTGACCGATGACCTCAAAAGAGAGGTGGACGGAAGGCAGAACACCACTATCTACACAGAATACATATTATAATACCTTTCGTCAGTCTCTCTCCTCCCTTA
>NW_004797898.1:154774-156664 GCF_000002075.1 Aplysia californica | reverse complement strand
ATATAATTACACCTAAACAGGTGGACGTCTAAGACACTCTCATTATGATTAAAAGAAAATAACATACTCACAAAGGGGCGGGGAGTGAGAAGTGGTCGTTTGTACAGGTGGTTGAATGGGATAGGTGGACGTTAGAGAAGGATGTAGTAGGCTGGCTACATATCACACTGGATTAGTTTTTAAGAACTTCAGTATGAACGGTCATTTGGTGACTTATCACAGTGGCGAGCTAAAGATGAGGTGGGCGGTAATCTTAACTACTTTTTTTTGAAAATCTTCTTGATAGGTGCTTAAAGAAACAGATAGCCATGCCTTAAAATGAACTGAGCCGTCTGTTACTTAAAGATAGCAATTCTGTGACCGCTGTTATTCGAACACTCTTAAAACGAAGTATTATTAATATCCTTGTCTAGCAACCTTGAACAGAAGACCGGCGTCTGCGGAGCAATAGCTTACTAGGTGTTTCAATGTCGCATGCAGAAGACGTGGGCTCGATTCCCGTGTGGGGAGGTTATTTATATAAAAGCTCTTTCTGTCTACAGGGATGTATTGTATCCCTTTCAGCCTGGGTTGGCCCTGAAAAGCATGGTCGAAGTGAACTGTTGCCTAATGGTCTAAAGTATGTTGATTGTGGACATAAAACATCTACAATAATAATAATAATTATATCATGCATTTATATTTACAAAACAGTAGCATGTCTGCGTTATGGATCTCTGACGTTCACATTAATTATAATTATTTAATTAAGAAGGATTACAAATTGGTAGTATTGTTCTTTTATTAATTGAAAAACTGCTTTGAATCTAAACTTTAAAGTTCACGCACTTAGCGATAACATCTTCAGACCCCTCGCATATCAGGGAAAATTTCCACTCGTTGCCCGGCCACGAGTATGCAAATGAGGCAATTTTCGCCCGTTCGTCTCTCTTCACCGTCAAGTGGCGTCATACTTTGCAGCTATTCATCATGTGGAAATTCTCCTAAAGCCAGCGAGGTTTGAGTATATTATTACGTATAAAAGAAAAGTCGTCCCTGTCTGACTACCCATTCTAGTTACAGTTTTCTCAACTCGTTGAGTAAGGACCCTTTCCTGTTACTGACCTCTCCCTTGTGGTCCAAAGGTGTAATTTTTCCACTATATTTGAGCTTTAACAATAAACAAAACCCCAGAAACTGACTAATTGAAGTTTTCAGGTTTCTTATTGCTGGGTAAATTTGATTACGAATTGCAAAAAAATCGTATAAGAAATTAAATCTTGTTCATAAAAGTATCACTTTCTTGCAGACTACAAATACCATTTTCCAACGTTTGGGAGCTTTTGTCAAAGCTGTAAAAAATCTATCATTTGACTTCATAATTATAAAACAAATTATTGTGTCCATTGTTTCATATTGATTTCAGTTTCATTTAGTACGAATTTCTGATTTCGTGACCGAAATTCAGTGCTTTCAAAATCTTTTACGTCTGAGAAATGGAATTAGTACAAATAGCACAAAGCTTTCAATTGACAGCCCCAGATATAGCGAATTTATATAACTAGTGTTGTACTGAGTTTCCAGTGTTCATCTGGAGACCTTTTCTTTTGCTTAAAATTCTTAAGTGGTAGTAGCGTCAGACATATAAATTGATCTTTTTCAAATGTTCTATTCATAGTCAAATAGTTTCTAAAGTGATCTGCTACAGTAGGGGAGCGACGATAGTTCATTTGATATCCCACTGGATGATGATGGTGATATCCCTGGACGAACCTCCAACAAGGTCCTGGATCTTAACATGCTCCCACATTTTGATAAAACCATCGCACCCCACCCATACCATACCGATACATTTTGGAATCACTTCCTTAGCTCAGTACTTTTTTACCCAGATTTTTGTGTTGGGGGGTT
>NW_004797898.1:150334-152465 GCF_000002075.1 Aplysia californica | reverse complement strand
AATAGTAATAATAATAATGATGATGATAATAGCAATAAAAACAATACTTCTAACAATGATGATGATGATGATGATGATGAAGATGATGATGATGATGATGATGATGATGATGATGATGATGATGGTGATGATGATGATGATGATGATGATGATGATGATGATGATGATGATGATGATAATGATGATGATGATGATGATGATGATGATCGTTGGCACCATTTCAAAATCGCCCAAGTCAATTTTTGAGGGTTTCCAGATAAAGCCGTCATTTGAATAAAGATATCAAGGGACATCTTGGAAAATAGTTTCGTCCTGTTCCATCCTTTTCTTCTTATGTTATTGAATTAAATGATAAGGAGTGTTCATGTCATGGTTCTGATTTCGGATCGCACGTTTTCTGTAATTTTCATAAAGCTTCTTTTAAAAAATGACAAGGTGCTTGGGGAAAGACGCTAACCATATTTATTCTTCTTCTGTAAGTCATCTTTTGTTATGATATGATCTGTGTTGCCTATATTTCGAATCTTCAATAGTCAATTATTTTGCACCTAAGACAATCGCAATTCATACACCGGTGCTCAAGTTACCTCTAAAGTCTGGTAAATGGCTTTGTTTTGGACAATTTCTGTCACAGAATTCTGCGGGATCAATGCAGGACTTTTTACCTTACATGCAAAGAACAAGAGTTTGATTCTCTTTTGGAGTAGATATTATATTTTTCTTAAACATGAACATCTATTTTAGGTGATGTGTGCGTCATAGTTCAGGTTGGTTTCGAGGGTAAGGATTGAAACAGCAGTTAGCCTCCTTAAAAACTTAAATCGTGTCATTGTCAAAGTGAGAAAAATTTTTAAAATATATTAGAAGAAAAACAAAACAAAAAGCAAGCAAAAACACACGAATGTGTTGACTTTTTTTCAGTCTTGTAGTGCACTTTTATTGTAAAAATATAATTTGTAAAAAAAAAACAAAACTGTGAGGAAAAGAATGATTTGAAGATTTGTTTCTAAATCCACTTTTATTGACACCAGTGGTAGTATATTAATTTTCTGTTCCCCGTGGTAGGTGTTCAATTTATCAAGAAAACGTTAACGCGATACACATTGCCACATCAACAGCCAGTTGACACTGCACAAGTTCGGGTAACCCTGTCGTTGGCGACAGGCGTGTCCACGTCTTGTAACTTTTATTAAATTAATATTAATCTGTTGTTGTTGTTTTTTTCTGTCTTGTCAACTTTGGTGACAAACCAACTTTACGTCATGACGTCATCATCGAAAGCTGGACAGTATCATCGTGAGTTGCTGGTGCTCACTGACCACTTGGCCACTGCAGCCCGGGCATGAACGACAGAAGATCACATCACAGCCAGAGCAACACATTTTGAATTTTACTCGGGTGGCGGCCGAAGCCTACTCTTACCAATTTTAGACCACCAAGGGATCTTTAACGTGCGCAACTTGTACACGGGACCTCCGAGATTTTTCGCCCTTGTCCGAGAGGGCTAGAATCTGTCCTACCATAAGATGAGGGTTACGGCTGAAACACAGCAGTAACAAGGAGCCAAGGAGTAACAGCAGAAAGGCTGCAGAAAGAGTCAGGAGCCCAGACTTTCTCTCTCTCTCTCTCTCTCTCTCTCTCTCTCTCTCTCTCTCTCTCTCTCTCTCTCTCTCTCTCTCTCTCTCTCTCTCTCTCTCTCTTGTTCTCTCCCCCTCTTCGTCGCCTGGTTTTCCCCCCACCCAATTTGAAGTGTGTTATTTAGCGCATTTCCAGATCTGGAATTGTCGTTACCACGAGGACGGTACTGTGACGAGCATGCTTTTTATGGCGTAATGTCTTTGTTTTCCCTGCAGATTCCTGTAGGTGATTAGGGTATCATCACCAACAACAATGTCACGCATAAAAGTGCGATCTTGTAACAAGACATTGTTATCTAAGATAACAGTGATAACTGTGAAAAAAAAATGAGAGTTCCTGTTTCCAGAAAAAAAAGAAATTATGGATTGATTGTCTATTTTAACTACAAAAAAGCATTTAAAAAAGCTATTTAAGAGTTATCCTTTTGTTTATACTAATAATATTAATGATGAAGGTGATTATAATAATAATAATAATAATAATAATAATAAAT
>NW_004797898.1:147857-149151 GCF_000002075.1 Aplysia californica | reverse complement strand
TAATAATAATATTTATTATTATTATTATTATTTTAAAAAACCACAATAATAAGATGAGAAAAATATCCTTTAATAATTTAGGAGTTAATTCTCCCTTTGTTTTTAAAGGGTCTAAATCACAGACATACACACATTCTCACAACCAAAATCCACTGGCACAGTGCTGTGCTGAAAAAATTAAATCAGTGAATTAAATGTGTCTTTGAACTCTTCTTAAACTGTCTATATGAGCATAAATTTCATTATTTCTCTGGGAGTGCATCCCAAATCTTGGGGCACGGGAAGAAAAATTAATAGCTTCTCCATCCAACTTATCTGATCGTACAGCGGGCACTTTTATACAATTCTCAGTCCCAGATCTCAAATCACCGGATCTCTAGAAAAAAGAAAGAGGACCCTCTTAAACAGCAGTAACTCGGTTATATTTTAAAACCAATTTCAATAAAACTTCTCAGAAATAAATCAAATTCAACTATAGGGACGCTACATTTGTCAATATGAAACAAATGAAACCATTTTTTTTCGAAAAATAGCAAATAAAAAAAAAAATCATCCAAAACGGACTGTACCACAAACCTTTGCAACTTCTTAAAAATCAACCATATTATTGTTCTATTTCAAATACATGTACTCACTATTTATGCATTGAAGAACAAATTAATATAAAATTGACATTGCTAAATAAACTCAAGGAAGGTGTTGGTTATTCATATCTCCAGATGTAGACCATTTTTTCCATACAAGCTGCAGTACGTCTCTAGACATTTTGAATAACCCTGGGGCATGTTTCTGGGTCGATTCTTTGGACGTCCTGTTCAACATGAGTTACAACTATTTGATTGTTTGTGGGATGTTTCCCTACACCCTGTCCATCAAAAATCCCCAAAAGAAAAACACAGAAGGGGCTCAATTAAATTAAGGGGAATGTGGTAACCATTCATTTGTAATTTTTCGGTTGATAAGGCGTTCCCAAACCTTTCTTGCAACCATATCAGAGCCACTCTTGATGTGTGGGTTGTGGACCCATCCCACTGGAACCAGACCAGTACAGCATAACAAGTTCTCCTCTCCTAACTTCTTCAAAACATTTTCGGCATTTTTAGATATCAGCCTGAGATGGCTGTTGTGGATTTACTAGCTATGTCCTGAAACCAGAATGAGCCGATCCCGCCCCTGTAGCTGAACGCTTAAAAGAAGAAAAAAATTGCGTTTTACCCACTTTTGTTAACACAATATGAGATATTCTCTCTCTCTCTCTCTCTCTCTCTCTCTCTCTCTCTCTCTCTCTCTCTCT
>NW_004797898.1:145379-146393 GCF_000002075.1 Aplysia californica | reverse complement strand
GAGAGAGAGAGAGAGAGAGAGAGAGTTATAATCCAGAACGAGATCATCAGAAACACTGGAGTGGTTAAGATAAGATAAGCTAAGATAAACTCAGATAAGCTCAGATAAACTCAGATAAGCTCAGATAAGCTCAGATATATAAGATAAGATCAGATAAAATATAATAAGATAAGATAAGATAGGATGAAATAGGTTAATACTTTATTGTCCTAGAGGGAACATTTTCTTCGCACTAAAGGACCGTAAAAACACATACAGCTATATATAGAAATTACATTATCTTCTGAGTTCTTTTATGAAAAGAAAAGTACAGCTGGCAATAATAATAATAATAATAATAATAATAATAATAATAATAATAATAATAATAATAATAATAATAATAATATATAGCATTTGTACAGCGCATATCCCCGCTCAACAGCAAATTCTATGCGCGTCACAATCTGAGGGCATTCCGAAACAACCTCAACTTCCTGAGAAGCATACAGTGCAAGCGGCCATTTTAAACCGCTAAAACGCTAGGATACTGACAAGATCTTTTGCTGCCTTTGGCTGGGTACTCCTTCCCGCCTGGGTGAAAAGAGGAACATTCGTGTAAAGTGCCTTTCCCAAGTACACAACGTCGGGCCCGCAGCTCGAACCCCCGGGCTGAAGAGCACGAGGAAGAACAAGGCGACTCAGTAGCAGACACACTCAGAACCGGCGTCTGTGGTGTAGCGGTTAGGCGCTTCGCTTACGCACGCAGGAGACCCAGGTCTGATTCCTGAGTGAGAAGACAATTTTTAGTCAAGTATCTCTGTCTTTCTGCTGAGAGATGTATCCTTCTCAGCCCGGATTGGCCTTGACAGGCAGGGTCAGAGGCCCGCCTTTTATATTATCTCGATATGGGCGTAATTAAACCACCTACATTCTATTTAGAAAATACAAAAAAACCCACTCTGAACACACAATCAATGTGCTCTCCTTCAGGAAACTTGACTAGCAGCAGATACACGATTGTATATATATAAA
>NW_004797898.1:141406-144731 GCF_000002075.1 Aplysia californica | reverse complement strand
CTCTCTCTCTCTCTCTCTCTCTCTCTCTCTCACTTTTCTCTCTCTCGCTCGGGTGAAAGTGCGCGCATTGACACGTACACATAAACACGCAAACAGTCGTGTGCGAGCGCTCATATACACATACAAAAAGACTCACAGAAAAAAGACACACCCACACACGGACACATAAAAAATGATATTAGATTATATAATTACAAACTTAAAAATACGCATACGCCAAAAAATCCCTCTCCGCCTGCCTCTTCCCAAATGGCTGGCCCCAAAAAGAAAAAGAAAAAAGAACAGTTAAACAAAGAAATAAAAAACCAAGCCCCCTCTCCAAATAAACTGGACAATTAAAAAACCCCCAAAAAACATGTTTTTGTCAAAATAAATTGTTCGTTTTTTTGTACGAGTATATAATCTTTTCGGACGATAAACAACACGACCGCGCGTGTATAAAAAAATGGTGCGCAACATTTATAAAGCAACGTGTCTCCACAGAATGATGATTTATGAAATTCCATCCCCACTGTGACGAGATAGAACCGCTGGCTCCAAGACTCTCAGAAGAACAAAATAAACAATACGGGAACAAAACAGATCCTGCTATTTATTTATCCTGTCGCCCTCTCATCATGGGGAAAGGTGAAACGTAGGCTTTGAAGTGTACCTCTGGCGCTTCCCCCCATAATTCCCAGCGCGAGAATCATCCTCTTCCGGACATGCGCAAAGGTCAGGTGGCGATACTAACGACTTCCGTTTTGTTCATCTAACCGAGGAGATGAAATGTTTCTGCGCTCCCAGAGAGAGGATAAATTGGTGTTTTGATCTACGAGAAGCCCACAGATGACGGGCACATATTTCAGAAATCTACTATTCTTCTTTTTTCATCTCTTTCTGTATCGTGTATGAATGGCCGAAATACGCGAAGCCTACAAGCGATAGGAAATGCTGTAGGCTAGACGGTCAGAGTATAAGAACGTATAGGCTGTAGGCTAGACAGTCAGAGTATAAGAACGAATGGGCTGTAGGCTATAAGTTAGTCTTGGGTATCAGGGCTTTTGGGACGTGTAAAACTAAGATAGGAATAGTTCAAATTTTAAAAAAAGGGGATACCTTAGACTAAAGTAGAAATACTTTAGATCTGAAAAAGATAGCTGCATTAGATTAAGCAAGATAGAAATAATTAAAATCTAAAAACAAACAACACATTAGACTAAATTAGAAACAATTCAGATCTGAAAGTTAGTGACTAGTTTGACGAGACCAGAAATCAGTCAGTTTATTTTGAAAGTTGGTGACATGAAACACTGTATGACCGAACACACTACAAACAGAAATGAGCCTAATGTTGAATGATTTAAAAATTCACATCTTTTCCTTTTTTCTTCTCCGGCCGCGGCAACGGCTAAGTCAGCACCATGCTCGAGGACAAAGGGATGGGCGTTCTCAAACTTGGATTGTTTGGTTAGTTCTCTAGGGTCTCATCCCACTTCTCTTTGTTCTATCTGACATGGACATTGAATTCGGAGGTACTGACTTTAAGTGACCTTAAAGTGCTCCAGGGGTGTTAACCCCGGACTATTCCATATTCTTCTTCTCGATCCCCCCCCCCCCCCCAAAAAAAAAAAGGTACACCCCAAAAGTATTCCCCAGCAAAAGCTTCCGTTTCAAAGTTAGCTTCATTGACAAGGTGCAAGTTCTCACCATGTCTACTGCACGTTCCCAACCAATCGGATTACAGCCATTTTTGAGTTTCAATTCAACAGCCAAAAATCTTGAATACATGTACCTCTAATACGATTTATTATTTTATTTACTAGTGTATATGTGTAATTGTATGAATATGCATATACTTTAAAATGTTTGTCTGCACCATCGACACAATTTAAATAATTTATAAGGGACAGACTGTGTCGGCCCTGTCCATTGGGACCAACCCAGGATGATGATAATAATAATAATAATAATAATAATATTAATAATAATAATAGATAGCATTTGTATAGCTCAAATCTCCGCTGAACAACAAGCTGTATGCGCTTCACAATCTATACTATTACCCCAGCAGACCTAAGATTATTCTGCAACAACCTCAACTTTCCGGGAAGCATACCGAGCAAACAGCCATTTATAGGCGCTAAAACATGAACATACTCACAAAATCTTTCGCTGTCTAAGGCCGGGTACCCATTCCCACCTAGGTGAAGTGAGGAAAATTCGTGTAAAGCGCTTTTCCCAAGGACACAGCGTCGGGCCCGCGGTTCGAACCCCCTGAACCCGCAACTTCACGATTACGACGAGTCCAGTACTAAGCCTAACCACTAAGCCACCGACGCAACATCCCAGCTGACAGACGGAAATACTCTATAGAAAAGAAATAAAACAAACAAGTTAACCTTCCCCACTCGGGAATCGAACTTATGTTTTCTGCATGTAACAGTAAAGAGCACACCAATTACACCACCGATGCCAGTCTTATGAGGTATACTTACATGTCCACGTGACTTAAACCATAGAACAACGGGATCATAGTCTTGAACATATTTTAGAACACCAGCCCTCCAAAAACCCTAACAAAAAACAAAAAATAAAACAAAAGCAAAAAAACCCAACAAAAACAAAACAAACACAGACAAAAACAAAACAAAACAAAAAATCTCCCAACAACAAACAAACATTAAAAAACCTAACAGCTACAACCACTATCACAAAAAAAACAACACAATAACCCGCCCCACGCCCGCACAACAAGACTGGATTTCATGAGAAAATCACCCAATACATTTTAAAAAAATTGCTCTTTTAAAGTCTCAACACAATAAATATTTTGGGCGTTTCAGCAAAGAGCTTTCTCTCCCATCAAAACCCACCACACCCATTACCGTGTGGCAAGCACGGACCATAACCTGGTACATGTTTACACTAGGAGCTGTTTCACTTGTACTATCTCGGCGAGACCGGGAGAACACTGGGCGACATGCACGGCAGCGTCGTCGAAACATTGACAATCAGCTCTATACAGGCTTAAGAGCGTTCAGGGGCAGCTTGTGGTTTGTAGAACTGACTCAGAGGGACAGATTATGCTTTTTGAATGTTGATGAAATATTAGTTTGGACTTAATTGGAACAGAATAAACTTTATTTTAAGCAAAATACATTTATCGCTTATCCACTGTCTGGCCGACAAAATGTGACCAGATTCGCCGGTTTTGTCCAATTAACGAACCACCCCTGTTGGCCCCATATACAGAGCCTGGCCTGAATCTTGTGCATTCGGTGTAAAGACGGTGTGTGTGTGTGTGTGTGTGTGTGTGTGTGTGTGTGTGTGTGTGTGTGTGTCA
>NW_004797898.1:139874-141306 GCF_000002075.1 Aplysia californica | reverse complement strand
TGATGCTTGATCAGATAATAATGGAAGCTGCCATCCTGCGGCTAAGATATTGACTTAGTCACAGAAACAATACTCAAATTCCCCTGAACGACAAAACCGTCGCTGATCTCCGACACCACTGTGCACAAGATCCCCGTTCCTCAATTACAAAACTTTTCGAAACGTCTTTGGAACTTAGATCTACTTGGGGTCGGTGCAAAATGTCGCTCATGGAGAACTCCTCATAAGGGAAGGTGATGTTCGTTGAATTCCCCTTTTATTAACGGAGGAACCGAAAAAAAAGAGAGGATAAAATGTGCCTCAGAATTTCTCAGCATATTTGAACCCTATTGGCCATAGCGATCTACAGACATTGTAATGAGAGACAAAACATGAATTGCCTTGTTCGAAATTCCATTACAACGCCTGAATCTAAAGTGAATACAAGAGAAAGGAGAGAGGCATGTCATTTCCGTTTAGGATTCCAAAGCAGAAAGAGTCTTTTAACTGTCTTTTCAAATTAATGTGGTTCCCTTGTGATTGATATCAAGCCACACAATACTGTTATGACTTCTCCTTGAACGGTGCAAAATGTATAATCCCTGTTGAAAAATGATGTTGATGAGCAAAGATCAAAGATCAGAGCCTCTCGCTCAATAAAAGTCCTCCACGACAATACAGCTAACCAGTGAACCACAAAGCAATGGCCACAGCTTTGTGCAAACAAAAGGAAGGAATCCAAAATAAACTTATCTCACCCAGCCAACAGTATGCTTCAGTCATGTCTCAGCTCGCTGTGACTTCAACGGATTTTATTTTTTGAAAGATAAGCTTGCTGGGCGAGAGTTTGAACCCCATTCAGGACACATCAAAAGCTGGAAATCTAGAACTGCTAACTGGCTACCCCTGTGCATCTATCAGACGCTGTGGAGGCTGAAAACCTGCATACAACGCGGAGGAGAATGTTTGGAAAGACTGAAAATTTCAGATCCATGGCAATGACAGTGTTTTAAAAAAATGAGATATTCCACACCTTCAGTTGAGTTTTGTTGTTGTTGTTGTTGTTGACCACCTTCATGTTTGGTGACATACAATCAGATACTGAGGTCATTTCTGTTGTTTCTCAACACCGACAAGGAGACTCAAAGCGAAAGAGGGTAGGCTGATCAAAGAGCTGAACACATTCTATGATGGACTGAACATCCATCAATAGACCAACACCCTTTTTTCTCCCCCCCCTCTCCCTCTCTCTCTCTCGCTCTCTCTCGCTCTCTCTCTCTCTCTCTCTCTCTCTTTCTCTCTCACGCACAGACACATAGACAGACAGAGAGACAGGATAAATAGATAGATAGATATATAGAAGCAGCAAGAGGGGGAGAGAAAGAGAAAGAGAAAGAGAGAGAGAGAGAGAGAGAGAGAGAGAGAGAGAGAGAGAGAGAGAGAGAGAGAGAGA
>NW_004797898.1:136159-137313 GCF_000002075.1 Aplysia californica | reverse complement strand
AGAGAGAGAGAGAGAGAGAGAGAGAGAGAGAGAGAGAGAGAGAGAGAGAGAGAGAGAGAGGGGGGGAGATCAGGACTGGCGACTGCCAGGTTGACCTTTCATTTTTCTCACCAAATTCATTCTTTCGTAAAACCCAACTTTCATGCAGTAAATCAACAACTTCTGTATACTTTTTAAAATACCACACCACTGCGTAAGCGAACTAGAAATGATATCGTTTCATGTTTTGTCACCTACATCGATATAATATAAATTGAAGTTTTACCTGTCTTTGGGTGGGGATTTCAGTGTGGCGGCGGGAGACAACTTTTTGACCCGTTACCGCCTTCTGGTTACCTCCCTTCTAGTGCAGACGTGCTATGGCACTGGCGCGCAGGAATGTCAGGTTTATTTAATCTGCGTCTTTTTGATTGCTCGGTGTTTACTTGTTCTTAAGGGCTCGTTTGGCAAGCTGAGCGGGTTGTATGTTGGGAGAAGTTTAGAGTCCCCCTCCCTCTCCCCCTCACTCTTCAAGCCCCTTCAGTTTGTTCTGTGAGCCGGGGTTATGCTCTCTGCCCCTTCGACCCCCACCCCCCTTCTTTTTCTCCTTACTCCAGAATACTTACAAGACAGAATGCGCTTCCGGGGATTTTGTTTGACGTAGTAAGTCCTAAAATTGAAAATATTTTTTCACCACTGTTGATACAATTTAGGCCATTTGGCCTCATGTCCTAAAATTTGATTACGGTGGAAGAATTTTTGGTAGTTTGAATAAAATGTTTGGCACCACTGATTACATTATTAGGGCCATTTCGAAGGCAGGTTGCACCGACCTTGTATGGCAACCACGGATGAGTTGGATACAGCACCACAGGAAATAGACGGTGGCACTCGATCAAAGTAAATTCTCTCATCTTTTGTAAACAACGGCACAGAGCCTAACCATTGCACTGCAGAAACCCGTCGAAGAAACTCTTCACTATTGTTTTCAGGCTGAACTGTTTTCACACAGAATCTAGTATTGTTGGGTGGGGCAGCATTATAGTATGACAGTATGGCTACTTAAAGATTCCTTTCAGGGGCTCTCGTGGCCTAGAGGTTAAGGTGTTGGCCTCTCATTCAAAGGTCCCGGGTTCGAATCCGGGTAGCGACCGAAAAATTTTCTTCTCTAAAAT
>NW_004797898.1:133591-134840 GCF_000002075.1 Aplysia californica | reverse complement strand
GGGGGGGGTGGACTGTGCCCATTGTTGTTGTAGGCAAAAAGCCATTTTTTATCCTGCTCTTTGATCAGGATAAAGGAAAAAAAGCTCACAGTTTGACGGTCCTTGCGAAAGCAACACGAGCTGTTTCACAAAGCGTTGTGGAGTATCTCAGGCTATTGGGATAACGGAACTTTCTCTTACACAACGAAACATGGTGAATTAGAAACTTGCATGTCTAAAAATTTGAGACTAATTAGTTGATGAGCTGGTTAGGGACATATCTTCAAATTGGTATCAATTGTTTTGAAGGGCATCAATTAAGATATGCGAGAGCTCTTAGATTTTAACGGTTTTAGATGAGTTACTTTTGTCATATGTGCGCATCTTTTGCGAATTTAATCCACGATACTTTTTGAGGACCCCAAAGTCATACTGTCCCGCTGTCTCAAACGCAGAAGTTGTTACAATTTTTCTTCTCGTCTCCAAGATACTTTCCGCCTTCTGTTTGTTGAATAACTCTGCGAGTTTTCCCTCATCGTGATGGGCGGCGCGCGGGTGGTCGTGGAGCGGTTTGCTTACGGCCCCCCATCTCCTTCTGTAGTAGATTAACCTTTTGGTTTGTGTTTTAAACTGACGCTGATTACCTGCCATAAACACATTTTTTTTTATCTTCGATCATCTCCACTCTGAATATGTCTCAGTGATCTACGTTTTCAGATCTGTCTGTGTGTGGGTTTCAAACCTTACCTGGTACCTTTCAATCTTAGTATTCTTTCTCTCCTTTCCAGTCTCTCCGTCTGTCTGTTTGTCTATCTCTTTTATCTGTCTGTCTGTCTGTTTGCCTGTTTGTCTGTCTGTCTGTCTATCTGTCTGTCCTTGTTTGTCGGTGTCCTCTATTTCCTCTCTGTTTTATTCTCTCTCGCTCTCTCTTTCAGTCTCTCTCTCTCTCTCTCTCTCTCTCTCTCTCTCTCTCTCTCTCTCTCTCTCTCTCTCTCTCTCTCTCCCCGACTGTTTAATTTACTTTACAAGTATCAAAATAGATAGGAATTTTCATTTATCGCTCTTGTTTTCATCGCCTGTATACATGTACATAGCATGCAGCTATTAGCCACGATAGAAGTTTAGGCAACTTGGTAAAGTCACTCGTAGCACCAGATGGCTACCATGAGCTGTCCCGCCAAGAACAATCTTCAGACTAAGGACACAACACACAAGACTGAGACAACATATGTACAAATGTTTTAAACTAGTACAATCACCAAAATGCCAG
>NW_004797898.1:131329-133243 GCF_000002075.1 Aplysia californica | reverse complement strand
CTCTCTCTGTCCCCCCCTCTCTCCCCTTCTCACTCTTGTTCGCTCTCTCATTTACCATGGGTGTCAGGTCCTCCCCTTCCCCCCTTCCTTTCCCCATCAACCCTCCCCCTTTGTCACTGTCGACCAGTACCATAGTGTGAAGTATAGAAATGTCAAAGGTCAGGCTTACGGACAGAGAAGAATTCAGTTATTCTTTCCAAGACTCACTTCAAACAATAACAACACACAGACTGGGAGACTCGTGTTCCCAACCTGAACAACTGAGTGACACTTTGCCAAACAAACACCAACGTTTCTTTCTTTTTTTCTTTCTTTCTTTCAGTTTTTCGTTCTTTCTTTCTCTCTTTCTTTCTTTTGTCTATTTATATGTTTGGATGTTTCTTTCTTTTCTTATATTTCTTTCATTACTTGTTTTCTTGTGTTCTTTTTGCCATTCTTTTTTCTTTCTTTCATTTCTTTCTTTCTTTCTTTCATTCTTTCTTTCTTTCCGTCTTTCTTTCTTTCCGTCTTTCTTTTCGTCTTTCTTTCTTTCTTTCTTTCTGTTGTTTATTTATATGTTTCTTTCTTTTCTTATCTTTCTTTCATTCCTTTTTTCATTTTTTGCCTTCCTTTTCCATTCTTCCTTTCATTTTTTTTTTTGTTTGCATGTCCGTATCTTTCCTCGTATGCCTTTCTGCCCCTTTCCTTCCCTCTTTCTTGCTTTCTGCAACAGGAACAGGAAATATGAAAACAAACCAATTCAGTTCTAAACATAAGTTCATGTGAACCAGAATGGGTACGTAATTTGTTTGGGTTTTGTTTTTGTTTATGTTTTGTTTCTTTTATCTAGTTATCAAAATAAAAATAAATAATACTTTATAACTCTTCAACATCAGACATGGCTGAGTAAAAAAAAGACTCTCCCCAAAAGATAAATGTTATTCCTTGTTACAATATATGTACTTCTCTGTAGCCTTTTCTTTTGCTTTTTAAAAATCCAAACATCCGTGTTGCTTTTTCGCATTTGTTGGTATCAGTAAATTTGTAGTCAAGACACCAAAAAAAAACCCCTCTCTCTCCCTCCCCCCCAAAAAAAACAACACAAAATACTACTCTAAAGTGTTGTGAGTCTTGCGAAAGGTGGAGGGAAACGGGTTTTTGTCCCACGATTTTATTTTTGAATTTCGTCGCACCCGTTTTCCGCCCGCATAGAGTCGATTACCTATAGGATTCTGCAATTGCCACTCCAATTTCGAAATTAAATTACCGGTTATAAGATGTAGGGGGAAAATTTAGTGTTTATAATTTCGTGAGCCTCTTTGCTTGGTCAGGCAAGAGCATGACCATTGTACACCTTTATAACAAACAATTCACAAGCCATTGGTGATTGTAAGATGAGACTTGCCACTCTACACCCACCATCGCTGCCTTGTGACAATGTGACTAATAACAAAAATTCTGTACTGCACGACCAACTACAAAAATCGTCCTCAAAATCGCAGGTGGTGCCTCCTCAGAATTTTCTTGAGGTGGCGAACAGCTTATTAAGGAAATATAGAAAATATCAGAATTACATCGTTGCTACGCTCTTTTCTTAGTTTCATCTTATATTTGTGGAATTTCATCTTAACCTTAAGATGAATGTGGCCACAAGTGAAGCAGTTGTGGGACAAATAAAATTGCAATACATATTGTGACCGATAACCATCTAATTCATATAATCAATGACCATATCTCTCATTTGGAACTTATCAAAGGAGTTAAAATCTGGAGGGAGAGGAGCAATGCTTGGGCAATCTACTTCAACTAAATCAACTGCCCAGCCAAAGCTGTATCATGCATACATGTAAGATCGTCTGTTAAGACGCAAAAGACCATCAATTTTCAGAAAGTATCCTAAGAATTCAAATCCATGATCTATTTCCTTGGGGGGGG
>NW_004797898.1:130033-131099 GCF_000002075.1 Aplysia californica | reverse complement strand
GGGGGGATAGGAAAGACGAATGGAGTAACCTTTTAGTGATCGAATATAATGTGGGACGAAAATGGGTGTAACGCCAATTTAAAATATGAACATTAAGGAACGATAATGGGTTCGTCCAACATTTCTTCTGTCAATTTCCATGCATTAGGGCAAGTTCAATCAGGCTATTGTTTTTTCAAACACCTTCTTTTGTTGTTGAAATGGTCAAATCTGACATCATATTCGTACTCCAGGTAAAATTTTGAGGAAAAAACACACCAAAAAATATAATAGAACTTGACCTCAGTTTGTCAATTGAAGAGAAATTACAAAAATAGACCAGTCGTGTGACCTGAATTTGCCCCGGGCAAAAAGGCTCTCCAACTCCAACGAACGGATGCCTGGTGTGGCATAAACATGACGTCCTCAGTCAGTTACCGTTCACTACACACGCAGACAGATACGGGACTTTCTTTGGTTTGAATGCACCACAACTCAGAAAACGCAGTTTTGGGTATGAAATTTCAAACTGTTTCCGGTTAAGTTACAATTTGTTCGTTCCTTTATTTTTTCATTTTTGTAATGGTATATCGCTGATATTGTAACAATACACGTAACAATAAAATAAGCTATGACTATTACTTGTTCTCAGTATTAACGCGAAACATCCTTTATATTTGACAAATTCAAATACATGTAATTTGAACAACAACATTTTTACCGAAGACTAGTGTGCACTCTCATACTTTAGGTGTCTTTTGTGTTTATGAATCCTACTAACCCCGTCCCCGTCCCCTTAAATAAATATGCATGCCTAATTCATCTTTTTAAACTTACTTAAATAACAAAAGTTAGAAATTATAAGATTAAAAAGTCAAAAGTAGCTATGTTAGAAAATTGCAAGGACAAATAATTAAAGCTGACTAGAAAGAACGGAACATAGTCGAGAAATGAAAAAAGTGATTTTACAGAATTCAAAGAGCAATACAAATTTGATAGATAGATAGATAGATAGATAGATAGATAGATAGATAGATAGATAGATAGATAGATAGATAGATAGATAGATAGATAGATAAAGAGGGAG
>NW_004797898.1:127775-129652 GCF_000002075.1 Aplysia californica | reverse complement strand
GAGAGAGAGAGAGAGAGAGAGAGAGAGAGAGAGAGAGAGAGAGAGACCGCTGGTGCGTAGAGTCGACCCTGGCAGGGCGAGATATAATAAACACTGGTGAGAGCTTGTCACAAACATAAATAAACTCCGGGAATGCGAATATGACGGAGCAAAACGGCGAAAGGCAAAGAGAGCGAAGGATTCGCAAATAATCGCGGGAAACATAATCCACTTTTTTCTGATTCCCCGCTCCCAAGATGTTCGTCGGTTTTTCTTTCATGTGCTCAACACGTGCAGTGCGAGGTTAGGTTGCTCGTGACGTGAAACTGTGACGTAACACGCTCGCTGAAGCCACATCAGTGTGGGAACAAGTCTTCGAATTGGGCACACTTTTTGGTAGCCGCTAATTACATTAATTCTGAGAACAATATGGGAAGTATGAGTACAATACATTGATTTGTCTCCTGTTAGTGTGAGCAACATCTAATCCCGAAAGGCATTTAACTCACTGAATCCCAGCTATGTTAAGCTGGCAGACCTCCTTCCCCCCCCCTCCCCCCAAACCTCCATCCTTGTCGTTATCTATCTTTCCCGCCGCACCTTGAAATACATAACATTGCTACCTGCCACAGGATCATCGTTTGTAAGATATTGTGGTTAAAATATACGCCATGTTGAACGAAGAGTGGTCCATTTCGAAAGCAGCTCTCTTAACTTTTTTACGGTTTACCCGAATGGATACTGAATGTGATATCGTCGGCCAACTGTGCAGTCATACTATAAGTATAAGCCCACAATTTTGATTTATTTTTCTTAAATTGCTGTCTTTTAATCTGTGGTATCTGTTATTATGTGCTCGATGAATATAATTTTGTCGAAATTCAAGCTCTAAATGTCGAAAAACATTAAGAATATATAATACTTAATGTAGGTACTATCCTAAAAAAAAAAAAAATGAAACAAATTTTGTTCTCTTTTCCTAAAAAATGTTGTTTTCTGAGCTTGGTACATTAGAAAAGCTTGCCGACGATATGCTTTCAACAATTTAGTTAAGTTTAGCGGCGGGCTGTTTCTACCCTGCTAGGACACGTAGATATTATGTTATAATCTACAAATATTATTTGAGCTTCTGATCGGAATTGAACCCCATGCATTGGTATGCTGGCCAATGTGATAATGCACCAATGCAGCTAGCTTGCAAAATAGAAAAAGTGTATATCAGGCATAAATAATTATTATTCTACCGTTCCATTCATCATAAATGCCTTGTAAATTCCGAAAGTTCAGTATATGTTCTACGAAAATAATAAATGAATGGTAAATTATGACCACCATCCCCATCATCATCACAGCTACCACCCGAATTCGCTTGGTTAGTGAAAATCCAGAATATTATCAAGCACAGTTCTTAGATCGGGGGCCAGTGCTTCTAAGCATCTCTCATCTAAAACACCCGTCTCATCTAAAACAAAAAAAAGGTACTTTGATGATAGAGTAGTACATGACGTCGACAGCCATAAACACCACTATCTGAAACTATTTATTTTCCTTAGTGTGATAAATATCATGGTCCAATAGCCGGGCCTCTAGATGATCTAAATTGTGTCGATTTGGGTGTACAAAGTTTACCACCATTCTTCCTGATTTAACGTCCTTGTTCAAGGAAGGATTGCCGCTCCAAGGTCATCTCTCCTCAAACCGAACCAAACCAAACCAAACCGAACCAAACCAAACCAAACCAAGACAAAACAAAAATAAAACAAAACAAAAAAGGCAACCAAAAAAAAACTATTAAAAAAACTATTAAAAAAAAAACTATTAAAAGACACAACAAAACACACTCCCATTTTTGTCTCCGCAGTTCCAGGAGATGCAGACTCTCTAACTGTCAATACCCC
>NW_004797898.1:126483-127547 GCF_000002075.1 Aplysia californica | reverse complement strand
AACAACAACAACAACAACCCCCCCCCCAACCCCCACTTAACCGTACTTTGAGATCAACTCACTTTTTTACTTACTCGGACATTTATTTTCCTCCCGCTGGTACCGGTGGGTGTCGCGAGGAGAAGAAACAAAACTGTGGTCTGTTGTCAGCTGCGAGCGGAGTGGTTTGGACGGGGGTCAGTCATGGGCTCCGAGGCTGTCCGTCCAACACAGAGTCAAATCCAGCGATGCCTTAGTGAGTGTCTCTCTGTTTCTCCTGCCACAGTATTTTGTTCAGATAAAATTTTGTTCTGATAGACATGTTAAGTGTTTTCTTTGGCGCATCTTTTCCAACGCCCTTCCCTCCTTCGTCCTCTTGTTCCTTGAAACCTGCACCCTAGCCATGTGTATGGTGTTTCTGCGTCTGGAACAATGCAAAAATATTCACAATAACAAATGGTTGTCAGTTCAATCGGTATCAAGTAAGGCTTTCCTCATGGTTCAAATCCATTACAATTGGGCGTTCTTAAACTTGGTTTGTTTGGGGACTTTTCACCCCCCTCCCCCCACACACACACGGTCTTATTGGACATGGACGTATGTAAAAATTCGGACACCTTTTTTCCATTAATAATAGCGCAGCATTTAAAGTGTTGCTTTTAGCTTTAAGCACAAAAATGTAATCACCATGATATTATAGTATTGGCGTCCCCGCATCTTAAAACAAAATTCAAAATATTTATGACCCCCCCGTCCCCCTGTTAAAAAAATATTCGTTTGTTTCCAGTGACGCGACTCGCGTGCGGTCCTTACGTCTCGCTGTACTCGACCTCTCTGTTGGCCGAAACAAAACACAAGCGTCGAAAAGGGACTCATGGCTAACGCCGCTCCCGCGCACGCTTGTTGGATTGTCGAGTTTCCCTACGTTATGGAAACAAGGGCTCACTTTCAATTTGTTGAAATGATAAGAATGTAGCATTGAGGAGAAGGTTTCCATGTGGGTGTTTACATTGGCGGCTCGGCAAAATGAAGATTTGTCCTGTCTTCCCTGCGACAGGGAGAGGGTGTCGGAAATAGAGAAAAAA
>NW_004797898.1:122203-124947 GCF_000002075.1 Aplysia californica | reverse complement strand
CTTACTTACTTACTTACTTACTTACTTACTTACTCACTTACTTACTCACTAACTTACTCACTTACTCACTCACTTACTTACTCACTTACTCACTTACTTACTTACTTACTTACTTACTTACTTACTTACTTACTTACTTACTTACTTACTTACTTACTTACTTACTTACTTACTTACCCTCTCCCTATACCGTCAGGTACATAAGGCGAAGAGCAATCGGCGTCAAGCTTGTCCGTCCCTGGCCACGTTTCCCAATTTTGTCACATTTAGGCCCTGGGTAATTACCTCATCCCTTATTGTGCGTCTATAGCTTCCACTTCCAGTTGGTCTTCCTACTTTTCTTTTTCCAGTTGGTTTTCCAATGCCGTTTCTGAGGGAAATCTAGTCTTTGGCATTCTTAGAACACGTTCTATATCTCCATCTTCCCCCTTTTATGGTCGTGTTAATATCTCCAGTTCCAGCCTTTTCCGATCAGATATACGAGCTTGCATATTTCATTCTAATATTGTTGCATGCCTTTTAAAGTTTCACATAAAGGAAACACAATTTTTAAAATCTATTTGGATAATGAAGCCTATGCCCAAAAATAGCGTATCATTGGTGCGTTGTCGAGCGACCAGGCGGATCGCCGTCAATGAGTTGTCGATTGTAACGACCAAATCGCTACCTTGGAATTATACAGTTCTATCTGGTATTTTGACCGTTTTAAGTTATTAAGACCATGGGGTTGGAAACTAAATGTTCTACCTGCTCTATTAAAATCGTAAGATTATTCAGAGTCGTTATCGAGATATTCAAAGAGTTGCATTTGAAAAAGCTTGACACGTGAAACTCAAAATTTTTGATGTTATAATATGTCTCAAAACTAGGTACTGAGCAGACAGAATTTTGTAATTCTATTGTACCAAATGTCGCATACCCATCACTATTTTCCTAATTTCCGGAAGTTTTTTAAAATTTGAAAGTAGAGAGAAATACGTCGACACGATATTGGAAATACATGTACTGTATATTGTAGGTCAAAAGTATGGCAGGCAGACGGAAACAACAAAGAGAAAGACAAGACGTAGGACCTAATTGTGGTGTCCTTAAATCGTCTGCCTCCCGTCCTCCAAAGGTAATGATCGTAGAACTCGACTTTTCTTTGTTTATTTGTTTTCTGGTTTTTTTTTGGGTTTTTTTTTTTGTCATCAAGATTTGAGTTTTAAAAAAGTAGATCGACACAGTCACGGCTCTTAAGTGTAGTTAGTAAACAGCGTATGTACATCAACACAACAACAGTCATTTGGCGTTAGTTAAGAGAAGTACATTGGCACAGTGGCGATCATTAAGATTTAAAGCTGGAAAAAATTAATGGCAAACATAAATGAAAGAAGGAAAGTAAAGAAGTAGGGCTTAACACTGACGCCCTCCTCGCCCGACACATCCCTCTGCATGTCGGCACCGACTTAGAACGCCAAAATCCACATCTCGTATCTCTTCTATTGTTGAAGATATTTTTGAAATTGATTTTATTGGATTCTATTCTCTGACGTCTGTAGTGATGTTTATTGGGCGCCTCGCCGTCGCAAGTAGAAGACATGAGTTTGATTCTGGTCTGGGAAGACTTTTTATCAAGTGTATCAGTCTATCTGCTGGGATGTTATATCCCTCTCAGCCAGGGTTGGCCCATGGTAGGCAGGATCAAACCTGCCCCCTGAAAGATCTAACTTGGGTCGATAATGAAAAAAAATATCGATATTCTACTCATCATTTAATTTTCTTGTTTTTGCTTTCTTTTGCTTTTCATTAGCTGTTAGAAGAGACACATTTACTGTCATTGTATTGTCTTAGTTTTCTCCGTTTTGCTGTTTGGACCGACGTAGGGCTATCATTGAGCGTCTGCGTATCATTGCCTAGATCTCTGTGGCACTGCCGCAGACCAAAACAGCAATCGTTATGATATAATGTACGTGTGAGCGATAAGAAGAAAACCGACTGGCCACAGAGTGTGAAGAAATACAGGCAGTGCCGATGTTTATATTTCTAGAAGCTGAACCTTTGTTGTTTGGAACACATTGTAAACCGTTTTGAAGAATCGATACTTTGTCCTTGTACTTTAAGACTTGGATTGAGGGATGGGCCTTCTAATGGAAATTTATTGTTTGGATCTGAGACCAGATAAAATTGCTCTTATTACTTTAGGAACATCCATTTCTTCCTATTTTTCTTTTCAGAGAGCCCTCTTTCGGGAGCATGTGGACTTCCTTAGAAGTGACAAATTACGAGTTTAACAGAGCATTAAGGCGTTGGATAATCAGTGAAAGTCATTTTAAGTGACATGCATAGTTACAACTGCGCTCACTGATTGCCTGCTGTACATGTTTTATGCCCCATCCAAAATGACAGTAGAAATATGGAGCATGTAGATATTCCATACAATATTTTCACCCTGTGGGAACTGAACTGACGTCTTGTGTATACAAGGCAAATGGCCAGACGATTACGCTGTCCTCCTGGAAGATTTTTTTCCCCAGCCCGTTGTTGTGGCGTAGGACGAACTAGGTTACTTGCGAAACGGTATCACTTTTACCTAGTAGTGCTAGAAAGTTGATAGTCTTAGAAAGCGCAACAAAAGACATGTATTGCTTGTTCTTTTCCCCCATGCTCCTCTTCCTCCTTCTCCTCCTCCTCCTCCTCCTCCTCCTCCTCCTTCTTCTTCTTCTTCTTCTTCTTCTTCTTCTTCTTCTTCTTCTTCTTCTTCT
>NW_004797898.1:121019-122050 GCF_000002075.1 Aplysia californica | reverse complement strand
TCTCTCTCTCTCTCTCTCTGTCCCTGCCCCCACCTCTATGAGCGTGAGTGTAAGAAGCGTGATGGAAACGTTCACAGGCCGAGCCACTCACACCCGCGCGCTATCTTTCTCACAAGCACCGCTGACATTTTCCCCTCTACCGTTGTCCGTCCGTTCAGCTCCCAGCTGCCGAGGAAACCACCGCACGCCCCACCCTCTCCTCCTTTCTGACTCTCTACCCCGTCTACCGGCGTAGGACCATCAAAGAGGGCGGATGAAAGGCACTGCGCATGTGCCAACCGGAAGAGGAAATCTTTTGAAACGGAGTCATTACCCTGATCACATTTCTTGTAATGATGATGAGAAAGGCATTTGCTGGCTCCAAGTTATTGTTCTTCCCCTGATGATGTTAATATTTGGGTGGAATTCGAGTCAAAAGCTTGTAAGCAGATTCGTGCATCCATGTTTAATTCATCAAAGCCGAAGGTGAAGCAAAGCCTCGTCTGTCCCCTGTAAAGGTTTCCATTCACGTTAGATTGGTAGTGTTCATTCCTCTTTCCTTCGAGTTGTGCGTGCGCCATTTTTACAGCACGAAAGTCTTGACTGGGGCTCACTTGAAGAGGAGAGAGGAGATCTTTGTTATTTTCACAAGTGCTCAAACGCCTAAGTGGGTGGAGAGAAGACAGAGGAGACAGATGAGTGGGGCGCGCACACATCCCGAAAAGAAAGGGCGAGCGCAAACATGAATGGATAATAAAAAGGATGAATACATGTTGTATGTTGTTCCTCATTCTTTGTCTGTGTGCATGAATGTTGAACTTTTGGTTGCCCCTCGGTTTGTCGCCTTAGAAGTATGGGCGGGTGTGAATATGACGTGGTTGCAGAAGAAAGGGGTTCAAACCTGTGATCCTCTGTAAAATCTTTGTGTTCTCCGGACCCCGGCAAAGAGTGAAAGAAAGGCGCTTCATCATGACCTATTGTATAGAACTCTTGGACATATTCTTTTAAGGTAGAAAGAAAGATGAGGTAGGTTATTATTGTTTGAGTGTGTT
>NW_004797898.1:118501-120275 GCF_000002075.1 Aplysia californica | reverse complement strand
AGAGAGAGAGAGAGAGGGAGGGCGGGATGGATGGGGAGGGGGAGGCAAGACGAGAGAAAAAAGGGTGGTGTTGGCTATAAATTATAAACGAGTGTGGGCAGAGTCGGTACTGGTATGATGCTGTGTTCTGCGTCATATTGAAGTTCGTTCAACTCAAATACATAAAATATCGCAGCTTCTAAATGTATCACCGAGTGCAAACTTTGGCATAAATCTCATGAAAAAATTCTTTTGTGTCTACCAGGATTTTGTTAATCCGCTATGATCACCCGACATCTGTGAATCCCGTTAATTCCTGTTTTTCTAATCTTGGCGAGCATCAATCGTTGTTCCCTGTTATCAGCTGTGCAAAAAGTGAACTGTTCAGAGTTCACAGAACAGGCACGAACGAGCAATAATTCCCCTGCTTTATTTCCTCCTTGGAATTCCCTTGCGGAAAATTTCCCCTCGCTATTTTTGGAACCTTTATGATGTGCTCCAAATATATATATATAAAAAAAAGGAATTTTATTTATTATTTTTTAATCCCGCATTTTATTCGACCATGGCGAGAAATTCAGTTAACTAAGGCGGGGAACTTTTATTGATGCGAAAATTTCCGTCATACCTGTATACGATTTCGAGAACTACACGCAGCATTTTTGGTCTCAACAGCGCTGTTATCATTGCACTAGGACAGAGAAATCCCACTCAAGTACGCTCCACAGCGCTCATCCATAAAAAGAGTGCTCATTAGCGTGGTGGGTGTTTTATTGTGTACTGAAAAAAAGCCGTAAAATCAAAAGTTGTTTCATCTGTTTCTCTCATTTCATTTTCACAAACATACAAACTAGATCTAAGCACAAACGCATACACATACATACATACAAAATTTGATCAAATCCCCTACAAATAAATGTTTAAGAATTACTTAGTTACTGTTTCTGATAGTGGTTAGGCTGTCAGGTTCGAAACCGTGAGGTCGTGGGTTCGGATCCCGTCAGGGGCTTGACGCGTCATTAGGAAAGACACTTAATTAGACGAATGCTCCTCAATTCACTCAGCTGAAAGTAGAAATGGCAACCAGTTCTAAACAATGAATGATCTTGTCAGTTTTTAAGTGTCTGCTTGCACTGTTTGCTTCACAAGAAGTTGAGGATGTTGATGAGTGTTCTGGGGCATTCTGGGGGTAATAACATGATGGTGTACAGCGCTTGGAGCTTGCTTTTGAGCGGGGATGTGCGCTGCATAAGTAGTATTTATCATCATCATCATCATCATCATCATCATCATCATCATCATCATCATCATCATCATCATCATCATCATCTTCATCATTATTATCTTTGACCTCCCAGGGCCTGCAATTCCTACACAGTCACGACATTGTGCATGAAGAGTTGAGAAGTTCTAGCGTGATGTTGAGTAATCTCGGGGAGGTCAAACTGACAGACTTCGGGTTCTGCTCTCAGCTCCGAGTGGACACAGAGACCGGTCACTCGGCCCACCCACTGACCTCCCCACACTGGATGGCTCCTGAGGTTGTCGCTAGGTTAGTAGGACATGAAACAAAAAAGGGTGGAGGGGGTGAGGGAGAGAGTGAGAGAGAGAAAGAGAAGAAGGGGTGGGGTGGGGGAGGGTGGAGAGACTGTCTTTGCAAGTGAGCTAAAAAAAAAAAAAAGAGAGAGTGAGTGTATGTGTGTCTTTGAAAGAGAGAGAGGGAGAGAGAGAGAGAGAGAGAGGGAGAGAGAGAGAGAGAGAGAGAGAGAGAAAGGGAGGGGGGGGAGAGACAGTC
>NW_004797898.1:113956-117920 GCF_000002075.1 Aplysia californica | reverse complement strand
ATAAGCCCGGTTTCAGTGGGACGGGTTCACACCCCACACGCCAAGAGTGGCCCTGATATGCTTGTAAGATAAGTCTGAATAACAAAAGAGAAACGGTATGTTTGCAAATGAATGGTCAACGTACATTTCCTAGACTTGAGCTCCTTCAGTTATTACAGGGTTTTTTAAATTTTTTTATTTGTGAACAGAGTTAAGGGAAACAACCCACAAACAATCGAACAGTTGAAACCACAGAATTCTACACTTAGTGTAGAATTCTGTGGTTGAAACCCAGTGTTGAACAGGTGGTCCAAAGAATCGACCCAGAAATACGCCACAGGGTTATTCAAGTTTTCAAGTGGCATATTGGAGCTTTTCTGGAGGGAAATTGTCAGCAGCTGGAGATTTAGGATCTAGACAGCGACCACCTTCCCTGAGTTTATTTAGCAATATCAATTTTATATTAATTTCTTTCTCAAAGCAAAAATAGTGACTTCTTGAATAGAAACATATGGCTGATTTTTAAAAAGTTGCAAAGTTTTGCGTTTCATTCAATTTGGGTTGAAATTTTTAAGACTTGCTATTATTAGAACTTGTCGGTTGATTTTTTCATATTGACAACTGTATCGTCCCCCTTGTTGAATTTTATTTCTGTGAAGTTTTATGGAAATTGGTCTAAAGGTAACCGAGTTATATTGCCGTTTCAACGGGTAGGCCTACTTTTTTTTCTGACATCCTTTATTTCTCATGCAAAATAAAAACGTAACGGCTCAAAATACTCGCTCTTTTTGAGTAATCAAAAAGTGGCACCTTTCATTTGATCGCCAGTATATTTTACTTATGGGGTGGATTCAGCTCGTGTTAACACTGTACTGTAAGGTCATGTATGAGTGGGGAACTTTGCTGTTGACTCTTTGGGGACGAGCATTCTGGTCTTTTCGTTAAGAATTACAAAGTTCTATCAGCTCCATACCTAGTTTTGCGAAATTTGACGTTTAAAAATTGTGAGTTTCACATTATGCTATATATCAAGCTTTTTCGAATGCCATTTTTTGAATATCTTGATAACGACTCCGAATATTCTTCCGATTTTGAAAGAGCAGACAGAGCATTTACTTTCTGATCTCATGGTCTTAGTAGTTCAAAACGGCCAAAAATGTCAGTGATAGAACTTTGTATTTTTGAGGTACCGTGGCGATTAGCTTGAAATTTGAAGACGTGCTGTTTTGGGGGCAATTTAAAAATTCGTACAAATTTTTCCAATTGTTTTAAAAATCCAAACAACAGAATGTATACTATGGAATATGAAAATTCATGATTCTGCTTCGTGTACAATAGTTCAAAATGTGCTGTAACGCGACCTTTCGTCTGCTGCTGAGCGGATATATTGCGCGTCTACTGCATGCATGTACCAAAAATTTGTTTAAAGAGGTGGGTGTGACCTCTTTCTCCGACAGGACGGATTCAGGATCCAGTTAGATATTGAGCCTTCACCCCCCCCCCCCCTGAACTAATCAAGTTCCGAGAACATCACATTAGGATAACGAACTAGGATCTTTCATGTTGTCCATAGTGAAGATTCATTCAAACTGAGCTAACGGGACGCGTGGAAATTTTGAACTAGGGTCATCCACGTTGCTCATAGCATAGATTTTAAATACTAACCGAGCTAAATGAACGCTTTGCAGTTTTGATCCTGGAACAATCACGTTACTCATTGCATAGATTTATAACAACAGACGCCCCCCCCCACACACACACACATTTCATTCGCCCTTCTGACCACAGGGTAAAGAAGCTTCGCCTTTGGAACGGAATAATTTAGACAGCAGAAATTAAAATGAAACCTAAATTTTAAAAACAAAAAGGAAATAATCGCCATTAAGAAATTTTGGAACTAATCCTTCTTTACTAAAATAAATGCGGTAAAAAATAATTTCAGGACCCTCCCCCCCCCCCCCCCCATCCCGCCTTTTCTTTTCACTGCCCCTTCTTCTAAGAAAAGGGGAAAAATAATCAGTCTTTTGAACACAACGTCCTGGCAACCTTTATGTGGCCCAAGGGACAGCGATATTCCCTGGACGTACGCACAAGGTCAAGCAAGTTCCGAATGTGAGCTTAAGTTTACACTTGCCTAACGATTGAACGAGTTTCCGTTTTTCCATAGGCCATGGTCATGATCCGTAGCTAGAAGTCATTTCCAATAAATAAAGTTGGTATTGATACTCTAAGATAGATTGTGTCAGTCGGAAGTTTGACTTTGAAAATAAAGCATCAACTGAAATGACTTTTGAATCTTTCATCTTTGCTGTTATTTGTTATTCTATATTTTTTTTGCTCTGTCTCCAAAGCACATCAACAGCCAAGGGGACCCTATCGTTTCTTCCAAATTATCAATGCAATAAAATAGTATATTAATTAATGCAAGCATTTTCTGAAATCGTACACGTGTTTTGTCAGACGAAACCGGCGACTGTGGTTTAATCGTTGTATAGGCAAAAGACGTGAGTTCGATTTCCGCACGTGTACGGGGACATCTTTTACTTTCTTACTAAAAAATTAAACATCTTTGTATTTCTGCTGAGTGTTGTATTCCACTCAGCCCTAGTTAGTCCATACAGTAACAGGCAGTGTCGATGCAGCCAGCCTCTCAGATTATCTAAATTGTCATAGTTATATTCACGTTTACAATCGATCTGAAAGATTATAATTCCTTCATTGGTGCCATTTATAACCAACCAGAGAGAACATCGTGGTTGGTTGGCGGGTGCTCGCTCTGTTGTGGTCTGTTCCTTCTTTCCTAATGGTCCAATCAAACATCTGTCGTCCTTATCCATCCCCCTCCTTTCTTGTACTCGTATTTGTTTCTCTCTTGCAGCACCTCTAATCCTCGGCACCCATATGACCTTATTGTGTAACAAGCTCGTAAAACTCTTAATAAAGCAAAAACTAAAAGAAAATTATGGTAAGAGTCTATAATTGAGTTCCCCTCTTCGGAACTTACTTGATCTGTTGCGCACATTCGGGTTCTCCAAACCCTCGAAGCCCCGTGACGTTAAGTCTGAAAGGCGTGCTCTTAACTTATTTTAAGAAAGGGTATTCAAGTAAACCTTTACTGACAAAATGACGCAATATAGTTAATACAGCTTTTAAATGGAATGCACGATGAAACCAAGTTAAAAAGAATGTGAAGACTTGAAGCGGGAAAATGGAAAAAGAACCTTGAAAAAGAAAATCCCAGAAAAAAAAACAAAGAAAGAAAAAAGGAAGAAAGAAATGAAATAAAAACTGCGCAGAAAGTAGAAGAAACGATAAAGGCCGCGAGATGAGCTCTGCAGAATCCATTAACTCTCTCGTGGGCTTCCAGAAGGGAACGCCATGCATTTTCCAGCTTTCAACAGGAACGGAGGAAGGTACAAGTAAATCAAAGGCCGAAACAAAAAGAAATGGAAAAGACCAAAAAATCTGGGAAGAGGAAAATATGAGAGAGCAGAAAATAATGGAGAATGGAGGGACCCACCAAGTGGAAAAAGTTTTTTTTCTAAATTTTGCTTTTTCTTTACTTATGTTTTGTTTTGAGTTGGTTATCTCTTTCTCCTTTTAAAAAAAATTGAGGGTTTAAAAAAACAAAACAAAAAAACTTTCATTCTCACCAGTGGGTGCTGTTACTTTATTTCCCCAAGCAGTTAAAAAAAAGGAAGTAAAACTCGAGGGGAAATTTTATCTTTCGTTTATTGTCTTACAGATCCATTTCGTGTTCTTCACACTTTTTTTTCTTCTTTTCCCTCCTCGTTCATCTGATTTCCTGGCCTCTTCAATCTTTCTGTCCCCGCCTCATAACTTCATCTTTTCTGTCTCTCACTTTTGCACACATGTATGTCAGTATACTTGTACACGTATTACTATAACCTGTTCGTTTTTACGTCATTCTCTCTCTCTCTCTCTCTCTCTCTCTCTCTCTCTCTCTCTCTCTCTCTCTCTCTCT
>NW_004797898.1:108484-110212 GCF_000002075.1 Aplysia californica | reverse complement strand
CTTCTTCTTCTTCTTCTTCTTCTTCTTCTTCTTCTTCTTCTTCTTCTTCTTCTTCTTCTTCTTCTTCTTCTTCTTCTTCTTCTTCTTCCAGCAAGTGCAACCGTTGACCTGAGATGAGGATCCTACAATGATTGTTTACATCACTCGTTGACAAGCCTGTCTTTCTTAATCCTCCGGAATTTGGAGGGGCTTTCTTTTCAAAACATGCCACCCACTTAGGTAGGTCGTAGCTAGAGGAAAAGACGTTCAATTCAATAAGGTCCCTCCACTTAGATAACAATAGTGTTAAAAGGGGCGTTGAACCCATGCCCTTACAGTGATTACCGATCGCCGTCTGTGAGGTAAGGGCGCCACTTGCTGGCATGACAGCTGCAGACTCTCGCCACTCTCAACAAAATATGCACAATGGTTGTAAATGTTTTACGCCCCCTCCCAGTGAATAAATAAATAAATGAATAAATGAATAAATAGATGGATAAAAAATAGATAAAAGGATAAAAAGATAAATAGATAAATGAATGAATCAGTTAATCAATGAATAAATAAATAAATAAATAAATGAATACATAAATAAATAAATAAATAAGATTTTAAAATTATATTTTCAAAAGCATTGTAAATAAATAAATAGATAAATAATACAACAAGTCGATTTCGATATGATTTTAGTGTGCGGGCAAATTTGACCCTACACTTGCCAGGGTCAACCGGGCCTGAGTAGAACACAGCACCTGAACAGAACGACTGACATAATCGTTAACGTTGCATTCTCTATGAGGGATTCGAACTCACATCATTTTCATACAAACGACAAAGTGAGTAACCATTTTTCCGTAGAGGCTGGTATTAAACTACTATAGCCACAATGTATCATATCAAGAGGTGGTTGGAGGGCGCCTGTGGTAGGTCCAGTTTCATTTTATTCCTCGATGCTGCGTCTGGTTTGTTGTTTGTTTGTTTGTATGTTTGTGTGTTTGCGTGTTTTCTATTTATTTTGTTTGTTTTATGTTTCGTTTCGTTTTGTTTTATTTTGTTTTTTAGCTATCTTGCTTACATTTGTTTTTTACTTCATTGTGTGAAAATGTTTCCTTCATATTATAACAACAAGCAAATACAAAAACAAAAAGAAAACCTAAAAAAACCAACCAAACAAAAATCATCGTGTACATTTACACTGTTTAATAAAGGGAGAGTAGTTCAAATTCTTGACAAATCCCACAGAACATGACAAAAATTCTAAGGCTTTGTTGTAGACATCAATCAGCGTTTCCATTTGTCAATCTTCTCCAGGAGTAAGATTTTCATAAAAATTGCACCCAAAAAGAAAGAGGAAAATAAATATGCTTATCTGTCACAAATCGACCCAGAGGTAGTCAGAGAGTATGGCCTAATCGTATACAAAGTTTAGCAAGTCGAATGATTGTTGCAATTTCTAACCGATTCAACTAAATCGAATAGGCGTGTACCCCTTCTTTAGCAGCTGCTTCCAATCTGTCTCTCTCGGCCTCCTCGCTCCGTCGTGATCACAGTTTTTACAAACAACCAGATATTTTCAAATTATCAATCGGACAGTGCAGCGGAAAAATAATTATTATATTGCCCGATACGCGTGTGTCCTCCTCTAGCCCTACACACGAGGTTGAGCTGGGAGAAATTAACCTTGTACTGTATGATTAGCGCCAGGTTTCTCCATCCTGTGTCACACGTGTGTGTGTGCGTGTGTGTGTG
>NW_004797898.1:107230-108357 GCF_000002075.1 Aplysia californica | reverse complement strand
GGGCAGCTACTGGTCGCGGTGGGTAGGTAGGTGGTCCGCAGAAGGTACATGTGGGTGGTAATTCTATCACGGTAGGGATATTAACTATTAGAGGGCTGACCGTAACCGTCAGCGATGTGGTCGCGAGAAGACGAAATTCTTGATGAAAAAAAAAAAGATCTATTCACTGAAGTAAAATGTACGATCAAAACGTGTAAGACGGTCATCCATTGTCGACGAAAAAATAGCCGTATTAGACAGATGGTCTTTTTTCTTTTGGTAAGTGTTTTCCTGCGCTCGAAACTGCATAAGGTCATATGAGCGCGCAGGACACATTAAACATTTAAAGATGGTAGGAAATTTTAAGTTTTGCTCGGGTGGCGGCTGAAGCCTATTCTTATGGATTTTAGACCACCAAGGGATCTTTAACGTGCGCAATTTGCAGACGGGACTTCTGAGATTTTAAGCCCTTGTCCGAGAAGACAAGGTGTAGGTCTTTCCTACCAGAAGATCAGGGATGTTGCTCAAAGACAGCAGTAAGGAGCCAAGGAATAGCAGTAGAAAGGCTGCAGAAAAAGTCAGGAGCCCAGAGGAGGGAGCAAAGGAGGTGAGGGGGTGGGGGTAGAAAGTGGAGGCGAAAGCAGACGACAGAACATTGCTAGAGAGCAGGAAACGAGGTGAAAGAAAACAATTTTAGAGAACAAAATTTTTGGTCGCTACCCGGATTCGAACCCGGGACCTTTGAATGAGAGGCGAACACCCTAACCTCTAGGCCACGAAAGCCCTCAAGACAGATGGTCGTCTTACACAGTGCCATTATAATGTAAAGGATACGGCAGGAAGTACATGAGAAATGGCCCTTTGTACTGGTGATTGTCTTATACAGGTGACCGTTATGGCAGGTTCGACTGTATAGTACTGAGTTATTCGACTAATTAATTGTTTTAATGAGACGTAAATAATGTTCGCTATGAATATTCACGAGGGACGTTTCCCATCAGATAAAAAGTAAGAACAAGTTTGCTACAGATGAAACGAGAAAGTGTTGAAAAAAGTTGGTTGCATAAGAGAGAGAGAGAGAGAGAGAGAGAGAGAGAGAGAGAGAGAGAGAGAGAGAGAGAGAGAGAGAGAGAGAGAGAGAGAGATAA
>NW_004797898.1:104547-105698 GCF_000002075.1 Aplysia californica | reverse complement strand
ACACACACACACCACCTTGCGTGCAGTAAGCCTCTAATAATTTGATATTTTACTTGTGTCAAAAAGACCGATATTATATAAATTGAAAAAGAAACGGGTATCACATTCTTCAGATCGCCTTGACACCCGGGAGTTCGATAAGTCGGTTTTGATCTGTCTCCACAGTTGTCTATTTTATAGTTTGTAATGTAATATATTATACATCTATCTTATCCTCCTCCTCCTCCTCCACCTACAAATTCGTGACGTGGGAGAAGAACGATAACCCAATAATGCCAAAGTACTTACAAGACAAACACTTCTTAACTCCCTCTAACAATTTGTTCAGCTGTTTGCGAGAACCAAGAAAAACATAATGCATGTATTCTAAATACAGTCAAACCTGGGTAAAACGCCCCCCTCCCCCCCTTGTCATAGAGAAAAGTTTCAGTATAACACAAGTGGCCGTCTTAGGCAGGACAGGTCAAAATGAAGAATGTAAATCATTCACTTCTGAAGTCCAAACCGGGGCTGATTCAGGCATAGGACTGCAGTAGGGCGAATTTAAAAGGGCTTTTGTTTTCTTTTTTTTTCTTTTGAAAAAGGGGGTGGGGAGGAGGGATGTAAGAAGATTTTTTTTTCTGTTGTTGCTGCTTTGTTGGTTTGTTTGTGGCTGTTTTTTGTTTGTTAGCTTTTTCGTTGCTGATTTTGTGCAAGGATAAAATAAAGAATGTAAGGCTGAAAATATTATACTACCACACACAATTTTTTTGGGTCCCCACGACTCCTCACGTCTAGATCTAGTCGTGTTGGTGAGTTCACCGATAGGAAATAAAGAGGAGGGCTCGACTTTTTTGGCGGTGCACTTCAGTTGTGCGTGGCAGTATATTTTCAGTCTAAGACGATGAAGACCGAGTGTCATGGTAAAACAAACACTGGGTCGCCACCACTCGGAGAACGAGCGACACTTCTGTGGCAAGTTCACGTTAACGCCTATTGTTACTTTGTTACAGATTCCGAAAACAAAATAGTGGCCAGTCACTTCACATACGATTTGTGCATGAGTTGTGGGCGGGGCTTATTATAGATTATGACAGACAAATGTTTCCCTCACCAGCAGATGAAAATGTATTGTTACCCGGCATTGGTCAACTTGGGTAACATTCATTGGG
>NW_004797898.1:102810-104434 GCF_000002075.1 Aplysia californica | reverse complement strand
GAGGACTACCAATGACAGGTGAATGAATTATGACGGCCCGTCCACAGCGTTAGAGGCCGATTTAGAATTTTTGACACAGTATTGGGCCATTAGAGATCGCGCCTGGCCGCCTCGGGCAGGTAAATTTGGCTTTGGGTTGATAAAATAAGTTGTCCCTGCGGTTTTATGCACCCCGCATAATTTAGGAAAATTTGATCATTTTTTTGATAATTTCTGATTATTTTCCTTTATCATTCTTTGTTAAAATTAACAGAATCGCATAATTTCACATTTTTGGGCTCAGTTTGCATAATTTCAGATTTTTGGGGTTTTTTGTTTGTGTGCATAAAACCGCAGGGACAGAATAAGGTGGTCGAGGCTGCGTTGTACATGTGGCCGTTTTACACTGTTAAATTATAATATATAGAAAAAAAAAATGCAAGAGGGGAATGCAAAGTGGCCGTCTGTACAGGTGGCCGTCATGGCGGGTTCGACTGTATTCAACTATTGTACTTTTATCATCGGCAAGCGGTCAAAATGTCCCGTGCCCAGATGCAAAATTTTTCAGGAGAAAAGAACAACTTTCATTCAACATCTTGGCAAATAGGAATGCATGTGGAGACGAAAGCAGATGGCAGGAAAAGAGGTGAAAGGGGACATTTGGAGAAGAAAAATGTCCGTCCCTATCCAGATTCGAAACCGGGACCTATTGAATGAAAGTCGAAAACCTTAACCTCTAGGCCAGGAGAATACCCCTGGAAACTCTCCATCATTGCTTGAGGTGTAACAACCCTGTGTGTTCACTTTGGCAAAGTTTGTAACCATAGCCACCCTTCTGTAATTCTACTACTACTACTACTACTACTACTACTACTACTACTACTACTACTACTACTACTACTACTACTACTACTACTAGTACTACTACTCCAGGTTCGATGCACATGTTTGGGTCGATTGACTCGATATTAACATTTGAGGCACCTTATAGCAAACACTGCCACATAGAAGAAAGTAACGTCCTGTCATTTCAACACTTATTTCTGACTGTCCTTACGGAGCACGAGACTTGAGAAAACTGGAATATCAACATGTGGAATAACATTTATCCAGTTTACACACGCTTTAGAAATGTCTGCTTCACGTTCCATTTCAGGATAGATTTAGATCTACGTTTCTGGATTAGTTTTAGTTTTAGTTTTAGTAGAGGTTTTACGGAACTCGCAACTGCATAATAAGGTCATATGAGCGCCAGAAGATTAGAAGTATTACAAGAGAGTAACAAATATAAAAAAAGAAGAAGGGGAGATAAGGACGATAGATGTTTGATAGGAAAAAAGAAGCAGACGACACCAGAACACCCGCCAACCACCCGCAATGTTTCAGGGTTGTTTTTCTGATGACAAGCCTGAGTCAATGCTTTTGAGTGAATTATAAATAATAAATGTGTTTTAATTTAGCTGATTTAGATAATTTATGAACTGTGTTCTGGAGATAATCATTGTCTGTCCTAATGTCTCTACTCCCCCTTCCCCTACAGTTCTCTATAGAAGATAAGATAGACCAAAAGAAAAGAATACACACACACACACACACACACACACACACACACAGAGAGAGAGATGGAGAGAGAGAGAGAGAGAGA
>NW_004797898.1:98321-100821 GCF_000002075.1 Aplysia californica | reverse complement strand
ACAAAAGTGAATAATAAACATACAAATAGCTACAGTTCGAGGGAACTCTTCCAAAATAGAGGGCAGCTTTATTACGTTAAGATTCAATAGCAGCAGAGTTGTGATTACAGCAATAAAGGCCAGACTTTCAGTGGTGGAGACAAGTGGAGCATTTCTATTAAATTAAAAGCATCAAATTATGATTCTTACAGAAACAATGATACTCTGTCGAAAGTCGGGAATACTGTTTCCAAATGGATGACTAATACCTTAACTGACAGTTTTCAACTTTTCTTTTCGGGCTCTGCTTTTCAAGGTATTATTTTTATAGCGTTCTCTGATTTGTGAATGTCCATGACAACTTGCGGCTGACGGAGGGACGGGAGAAGGGTCCGCAGCGTCTGTCGGGTCACGAGCCTCTGTCTGTTCATTGATGAGGTGCAGTTGTTGAATTTCCTCAACCGAGGCTGTCGGGTCACGAGCCTCTGTCTGTTCATTGATGTGGTGCAGTTGTTGAATTTCCTCAACCGAGGCTGTCGGGTTACGAGATTTTGGCTGTCCATGGGCGTGGAGCATTTGTTGGATTTCCACAACCGTCGCTCGATCTGACGGCGAGGGACATAACAGACGTTCAACACATTGTCTGTGCAAGTCTGGAATCAACACCTTGTCTTTGAGCTTCTGTAGAAAGTTCGTGCCCGACTTAGGTTCTTTAACGAACAGC
This sequence comes from Aplysia californica, assembly GCF_000002075.1. Taxonomy (NCBI): domain Eukaryota; kingdom Metazoa; phylum Mollusca; class Gastropoda; order Aplysiida; family Aplysiidae; genus Aplysia; species Aplysia californica. The sequence goes on along the minus strand of NW_004797898.1, from coordinate 100,118 downwards.
AAGGCCCAGAGACAGAGTCCAAGAGAGTAGCTCTCAAGCTTAAAAACGTCATCAACTGGCTCGCCTTCTTCGTATTCAGGTGCCCAGTAGTGCAGAGTGCCTCCCCAACGCTTGGAACTGGTCGAGTTTTTGGGAAGAATCTGAGCCTGCCCAAAGTCACCCAGTACAGCGTTTCCGCAGTGGCTGATGAATACATTTCTCAGCTTCAAGTCGCCGTGCACGAGGCAATGTTGGTGGAGAAAAGACACAGCGTCTGTTAACTGTGTGAAATAGCGGCTAGCCTCATCGGTCGAGATATCACATAGAGCATGGGACAGATCGGAGCGGTGCAACTCCATCAAAATGGCGACTTCATCGGGACATTTAACCGCCCTCTCCATTTTTATAATGTTGGGATGACGAACGTTTTGAAGAATCTTGACTTCTGCCTCAAACTCTAGCAAATTCTCCTTAGTTCCTCAGAATCCCTTTCATCGAGAAGGAAAGTAAGAAGCTTCAGAGCTTTTTTGTTGTCGGGGTTGTTCTCATCCGTAGCTAGATAGACCTTTGAGGAACTGCCACTACCCAAGGGTTTATTATAATCTAACGACACACCGAGCGCCTCTGTGACGTCACAATTCGAGTAAACTTCAAACACTGGCGGGCGGAGACGCAACATCGTGCACACACTGAAGCTATAGATTGTAATACGGTAGAACCAAGATAATCCAAGTTGTCTGTAACTCAGAGATGCGGGGGGGGAAACAGAAACAAAATAGTCGAACTTCCACACCAAGCTGTTGAGATTAATTTTGGTTCACCACAATACGAACACTGAGTTTTCCCCCCTCACTGTTTATCATAAACGAGGAGGAAAGTTCCTCTGAATCAAATCCACGGTGCACTCGGGGATTCCAGGGGAAAAATGATAAAATCGTGCAGCTACTTTCAAAAGCCCGTGGTTTATAGTCCAAGAAATACCAACTGATATCCACAAAGTCATATACACTTTCCAGAAATTGCTGCAAACGAGGATTCCAGGGGACAAAATCAAGCAGTCACTTTTAAAAGCACGTGGTTGATAGTCCAAGAAATAGCAAACGATATCCATAAAGTCATATACACTTTCCAGAAGTTGCTGCACACGATGATTGTAGGGAAAAAATCAAGCAGTCTCTTTTGAAAGCACGTGGTTGGTAGTCCAAGAAATACCAAATAGTATCCACAATCATACGTTGACAGCTGAAACGTTCAGAAAGCAAATGAAACGCACACACAGCCAAGACAAATGCAGCCGTTTAGTGTCGTTTTCTCGAGGTGACAGGGAGAGCTTGACCACGTGACAAAAAAGCTACGGTTATCCAATCGGCGCTGCAGATTTAGTATTTAATTTTATCACATGTTACAGTTTTTGAATCGTGACGTAATTATAAGAATATCGCGAGACTGCCCTGAGGCACATCGCGGTCATGGGTCCTGCCTTTTGGTCATTGCTTCACGCTTGACAAGCAGCACAGCCAATCAAAACGAAGCTCTGGTCGGAGCTCTTACATAAACGCGTGCTCAGGAGCAAACAAAGAGTTTGTTTTTACACCTTCACAATGACTGAAACTTTTTTGGTCAAAACTGCCTTGAGGGGAAATGTAGGCTAACAGGCTGAAAGGGAGGTTGAGAGAAAGAGGGAAGGAGGTAAAGAAAGAGAGAGGGGGAAGAGAGAGAGAGAGAGAAGAGAGAGAGAGAGAGAGAGAGAGATAGAGAAGAGAGAGAGAGAGAGAGAGAGGGGGCAGAGAGAGCAAGAGAGAGAGAGAGAGAGAGAGA
>NW_004797898.1:94802-97067 GCF_000002075.1 Aplysia californica | reverse complement strand
CAGCAGCAGAGGCAGCAGAGGCAGCAACAGCAAAGACAAGGTGTTGATTCCAGACTTGCACAGACAATGTGTTGAACGTCTGTTATGTCCCTCGCCGTCAGATCGAGTGACGGTTGTGGAAATCCAACAAATGCTCCACGCCCATGAGCAGCCAAAATCTCGTAACCCGACAGCCTCGGTTGGGGAAATTCAACAACTGCACCTCATCAATGAACAGACAGAGGATCGTGACCCGACAGACGCTGCAGACCCTTCTCCCGTCCCTCCGTCAGGCGCAAGTTGTCATGGACATTCACAAATCAGAGAACGCTATAGGAATAATGCATTGAAAAGCACAGCCCAAAAACAAAAGTTGAAAACTGTCAGTTGAGTTATAAGTCATCCATTTGGTAGCAGTACTCCCGACTTTCGACAGAGTATCATTTTTTTTTCTATAAGAATCATAATTTGATACTTTTAATAGAAATGCTCCACTTGTCTCCTCCACTGAAAGTCTGGTCTTTATTGCTGTAATTACAACTCTGTTGCTATTAAACTTAAACTTAATGAGGCCGTCCTTTATTTTGGAAGAGTTCCCTCGAACTGTAGCTATTTGTATTTGTATGTTTATTATTCGCTTTTGACCTTGAGGCTGGATATCCTTAAAAGAAGTATATCTTCGTAAGAACAAGAAATCAGGTGAACGTTTGCAACTATCTCTCAATTACAATTGTAATATTACCCCCTTGCACACACCCTTCGCTATAAAAGTTGTACATTTCACATAATGACAATTATTAGACAGCTGCAGCAACAGGCCGGTGACTTTTTGTCTCTGTATTTCTTGCATACGTCTACTTTCGTTTTTGACAAAATTACATGTTTAATAAACTTGATTTTCATGACATGCTCATCATAATCATCAACTTCACCTTCATGCATTTTCGTCATCATTATGCACGATCATCATCATCATGTTTGTATGACCGTCATCATTGTTGTGTGGATGTAGGACATGGAACGCATCTCAGACGTGCATAAAGAGGCTCCAGGTTTTCTTGAACAAGTGTCTGGGGAAGCTACTAATGATCAGACGGGCAGACAGGATCTCCAACGCGAAAGTATTAATAAAAACGAGACAGAGTCCAGTCAGAGGTGAGGTGGGAAGAAGGCGTTGGCGGTGGATTGGACACACTTTCAGGAAGCCAAGCAACTGCATTGCAAGGAAAGAGTTAGAGTGAAACCCACAGGGTAAACGTTCAAGGGGTAGACATCGTGGAACCCGGAGAAGAGTCACGGGAAAGGGTGTATAGAAAAGTGAGACGACATGGACTGACATCGAGTGACTCGCCAAGGATAAGGAAGGGTGGAAAGTGTTTGTTTATGGATCCTTTTTTTTCGAAAGAGTTTTACGGCACTCGCGACACAATAAGATTACATAAGTACCGAAGATTATAACATTATAAGTGTTACAAGAGAGTAACAAACACACACACAAAAAAGAAAAAGGGGAGATAAAGACAATAGATGTTTGATAGGATAGAAGAAGTAAACCACACCAGAGCACCCGCCGACCACCCATTCATCGATCCTGATCCAGGTTGAAAAAGGCAATGATGATGACCCATGCCTTTTTGTAGCACCCACTTTACACAACGACATGATTACCCAGAGCAGGCCCCAAGAACACCCACAAATACTCTCAGCTTCACGGAAAGTATACAGTTCAAGCAGCCAGTACGCTCTCAGACATCTTGCGACCTCAGTGCTTTCTTGTCCTATCTCCATTTTTCTTAACATTGAAAATGTGACTTCTTCTAAAGCTCACTCTTTGTTATGAACTGTTTTCACTGTTTTTAGAAATGGCGATTGGACAAGAAAGCAATGAGGTCGTGATTATTTACAAACTGACAAATCTTTCACTGTCCAAATAAACCGGGTATCCATCCTGGGTGAAGTTAGGAACATTCATGAGAGTGCCTTTCCCAAGAACACATTAAACATTTTGGTTCCTGACAAGGTTTGAACCCCGTCTGTCTGTCTGTCTGTCTGTCTGTCTGTCTGTCTGTCTGTCTGTCTGTCTGTCTGTCTGTCTGTCTGTCTGTCTGTCTGTCTCTAGTCTTCTGACAACATTAACACGAAATAAATTAGAGGTATATTTTATTTCTGACTTCGTTCAACCAGTTGGCTGGTCTTAACAAGGAAACTCAGGAAACGCTGCGCTAGGCCTATATGATCTACCGTAAAACAGTCCATTGTACCACCAATTAGAACACAAACGCAACT
>NW_004797898.1:86629-91632 GCF_000002075.1 Aplysia californica | reverse complement strand
ACACACACACACACACACACACACACACACACACACACAAACACACACACACACCCAAGCAGTCAGCTATTAAACCAACCTCGCGTCACCTAGTGACGTCGGCAAAGGGGACCCGCCACGTTGTTGGACAAAAGCCCTAAAAAGGTTTGCAATACCTTGAAAGTAAAGAATCGTTGGTAATACTACTGCCAGATCTAGATCTAGATCTAGATATAGTCCTAAATATTATAGCGGGCCATATTACAGACACAGACCGCAATTTTTTTAAACTGAAGAACAGTACACTTATCCTGTAGTATAGTCTAGAGTGTAAGTACTAGATCTACTAGATCTAAATATCTAGATCTAAAATCTAGGTCTAGATAGATCGACAAACCTGTCAACAGAATTGATAAATTCGCCTTAAATAAACACAGTTTGGCTCTAGATCTAGATCTTCCCACCATAGACTAATCATGAACTATTTATATGTCGGTAGGATCTAGATCTGTGTGATGATGGCTTGTTGACCTTGACCCAAAGGTCAAAGGTTGTTTCTTTGCAGTCCCCCAGTGCACAAGGCAGCGCTATGTACAATCCACGAGCAACTTCCACATCCCTAACTCCTTCCCTCCCCTATACCCCTTACTCCTTCCCTCCACTACACCCCTAACTCCTTCCCTCCCCTACACCCCTAACTCCTTCAATCCCCTACAGCCCTGACGCCCTCCCCAACAGCCCTCACCCCCCCCCCCCCCCCCTCCTTTCCCCTTCAGCTCTGAGCAACAAACCAGAAAGAAAGGAATATACTGTTGATGTTGCACAAATCACTCGCGGTCCTTTGGGGTTTGTTCTCGTCGGTCATCGAAGCAGACACTTTATTTCTTTATTTTCACTGCTGAACGTTTTTAGCTTGTTTGCCTGTCTTTTGTGTGTATGTGTGGTTTGTTTTTGTTGTTGTTGTTTGGTTTTTTGGGTTCTTTTTGTTTGGTTGGTTTCTTGGGGGGAGGGGGGGGAGTCCGGATTTGTATGTAACTTGACTTTAAAACCTGTTCCCGCTTCTTCTCTTCACACATACCACTCTCCCCTTCTCTCTCTTTCTTCCTTTTTTCCCTCTCTATTTCTACCCCCCCCCCCTCTCTCTCTCTCTCTCTCTCTCTCTCTCTCTCTCTCTCTCTCCCACTCCCTCCCTCTTTCTTTACCTCCTTCCCTCTTTCTCTCAACCTCCCTTTCAGTCTGTTAGCCTACATTTTCCCCTCAAGGCAGTTTTGACCAAAAAAAGTTTAAGTCCTTATGAAGGTGTAAAAACAAACTCTTTGTTTGCTCTTGAGCACGCGTTTTGTGTAAGAGCTCCGACCAGAGCTTCGTTTTGATTGGCTGAGCTGTTTGTCAGTCATGAGGCAATGACCAAAAGGCAAGACCCATGACCACGACGTGCCCCAGGGCAGTCTCGTGATATCCTAACAATTACGTCACGGTTCAAACACTGTAATGTGCGATACAATTAAATACTAAATCTGCAGCGCCGATCGGATGACCTTACGTTGTTTTTTTTGGCACATGGTCAAGCTCTCCCCGTCACCTCGAGAAAACGACGCAAAACAGTTGCATTTATCTTGGCTGTGTGTGCGTTTCGTTAGCTTTCTTAACTTTTCCGCTGTCAACTTATGTCACAACAACTTCTGGAGAGTTTATTATAACTTTGTGGATATCATTTGGTATTTCTTGGACTATCAACCACGTGCTTTTAAAAGAGACTGCTTGATATCCCCCCCCCTACAATCCTCGTGTGCAGCAACTTATGGGGAGCTTATATGACTTTGTGGATATCATTTGGTGTTTCTTGAACTATCAACCACGTGCTTTTAAATATGACTGCCTGATTTTTTATCCTCGCGTGCAGCAACTTCTGGAAAGTGTATATCAGTTGGTATTTCTTGTATTATAAACCACCGTCTTTTAAAAGTGGCTGCTCGATTTTATCATTTTTTCCCTGGAATCCTCGAGTGCACTGTGGATTTGATTCAGATGAATTTTCCTCCTCGTTTATGAATACAGTGAGGGCGGAAAACTCAGTGTTCGTATTGGGGCAGACTATCATTAATCTCAAGAGCTTGGTGTGGAAGTACGACTATTTTTTTCTGTTTCCCCTGCCTCTCTGAGCTACAGACAACTTGGATTATCTTGGTTCTACCGTATTACCATCTATAGCTTCAGTGTGTGCACGATGTTGCGTCTCCGTCCTCCAGTGTTTGAAGTTTACTCGGATTGTGACGTCACAGAGGCGCTCGGTGTGTCGTTAGATTATAATAAACCCTTGGGTAGTGGCAGTTCCTCAAAGGTCTATCTAGCTACGGATGAGAACCACCCTGACAACAAAAAAGCTCTGAAGCTTCTTACTTTCCTTCTCGATGAAAGGGATTCTGAGGAACTGGAGAATTTGCTAGAGTTTGAGGCAGAAGTCCAAATTCTTCAAAACGTTCGTCATCCCAACATTATAAAAATGGAGAGAGCGGTTAAATGTCCCGATGAAGTCGCCATTTTGATGGAGTTGCACCGCTCCGATCTGTCCCATGCTCTATGTGATATCTCGACCGATGAGGCTAGCCGCTATTTCACACAGTTAACAGACGCTGTGTCTTTTCTCCACCAACATTGCCTCGTGCACGGCGACTTGAAGCTGAGAAATGTATTCATCAGCCACTGCGGAAACGCTGTACTGGGTGACTTCGGGCAGGCTCAGATTCTTCCCAAAAACTCGACCAGTTCCAAGCGTTGGGGAGGCACTCTGCACTACTGGGCACCTGAATACGAAGAAGGCGAGCCAGTTGATGACGTTTTTAAGCTTGAGAGCTACTCTCTTGGACTCTGTCTCTGGGCCTTGCTGTTCCGTAAAGAACCTAAGTCGGGCACGGACTTTCTACAAAAGCTCGAAGACAAGGTGTTGATTCCAGACTTGCACAGACAATGTGTTGAACGTCTGTTATGTCCCTCGCCGTCAGATCGAGCGACGGTTGTGGAAATCCAACAACTGCTCTACGCCCATGGACAGCCAAAATCTCGTAACCCGACAGCCTCGGTTGGGGAAATTCAACAACTGCTCCACGCCCATGAGCAGCCAAAATCAGATAACCCGACAGCCTCGGTTGGGGAAATTCAACAACTGCTCCACGCCCATGGACAGCCAGAATCTCGTAACCCGACAGCCTCAGTTGAGGAAATTCAACAATTGCACCACATCAATGAACAGACAGAGGCTCGTGACCCGACAGACGCTGCAGACCCTTCTCCTGCCCCTCCGTCAGCTGCAAGTTGTCATGGACATTCACAAATCAGAGAACGCTATAGGAATAATGCATTGAAAAACACTGCCCGAAAACAAAAGTTGAAAACTGTCAGTTGAGGTATAAGTCATTCATTTGGTAGCAGTACTCCCGACTCTCGACAAAGTATCATTTTTTTCTGTAAGAATCATAATTTGATGCTTTTAATAGAAATGCTCCACTTGTCTCCACCACTGAAAGTCTGGTCTTTATTGCTGTAATCACAATTCTGTTGCTATTGTATCTAAACTTAATAAAGCGGCCCTCTGTTTTGGAAGAGTTCCCTCAAACTATAACTATTTGTATGTTTATTATTCACTTTTGACCTTGAGGCTGGATATCCGTAAAAGAAGTATATCTTTGTAAGAAAATGAAATCAGGTGAACTTTTGCAACTATCTCTCAATTAGAATTGTAATACTACTCCCTTGCACACTCCCCTTCGCCATAAAAGTTATACATTTCACATAATGACAATTATTAGACAGCTGCACCAACAGGCCGATGACTTTTTTTCTCTGTATTTCTTGCATACGTCTACTTTTGGTTCTGACAAAATTACACTTGATAAACTAGATTTTCATGTCATGCTTATCATCATTATCATCTTCACCATCATGCATGAACATCATCATTGTAGACTGCAAAAAGATTTGTAAAAACGGTGGAGACTTGTAATATTTAAAAAATCATCATCATCATCATCATCATCATCATCATCATCATCATCATCATCATCATCAATTGCAATATTATCTGGTCGAACTCGAATTGGAGGTCCATCAATTATCTATTTCTTTATTATAATTTTTTTTACTTTCTTTCATCTTAAAATTATTCCTTCTATGTATTCTGAACATTTGTTTAAAACACCCCATTTGTCCATTTAGATATCTCCTTATTTTGATCAAGTTATGCTGCCTTTTTTTAGTTTGAACATTCTTTCATTTCATTTACTTTTTAAAATATTTTGGAATGCATGTACATTTATGAATTTTTTATCTCTATTTTTAATTTTTCTCAATTTCTTGACATGGATCACATTTCACCCATGTATGATTTTTTTTAATTTTTTGTTTTATTTTTTTATTTTTTGTTTTTTGTTTTGATTTTCTCTTTTTCCTGACACAGATAATTTATCCGCGTTTCCTTTGTATCGTTACAAATTTCTATTTTATTTGATTTTTGTTCATTTCTTGGCACATCCATTTTTATTCATGTTTCATATGCTTTGTTTCATTTTTTTTTCTTTATTTCACGTTTTTTTCATGTTTAAATTTGAAAGCCTTCTCTTTTTCATTTGACTGTTATCGATTGCCATGTCAATAAAGCATGAAGATATTTTCATAGGAAAAAAAAAGCAAAGTTGGTTGTTCAATTGTATCTTTTACCCTCTGTGCCTTTTGTTCTTGTTTCTGCTTACCTGGACATCGTCTGTAGCTACTGTTTTTGTTGCTGTCGTCTTTTATTTATATCCAGAATAACGTACATACATGTAGTTTCATAGCAATACCCACGATGCGTAATACATCTCAGAGAAAACAAAATTACCACCATTGCATTTTTGGTTTGTTTTCTTGTTTTGTTTTGTAGAAATACTTAATTGGGTCTGTATCAAAGATTTACTGGTCCTTTTGAGAAACAAATGAAGGCTTTTCAGAGAGCCAACTAAAACAAACTCCTGTCAACACACACACACACA
>NW_004797898.1:83500-85908 GCF_000002075.1 Aplysia californica | reverse complement strand
TCTCTCTCTCTCTCTCTCTCTCTCTCTCTGTATTCTTTTCTTTTGTCGAGAGAACATCAGAGCCGCGCACTTTCGAGAAACAACTATCCAAGCCACACCCTATCAGAGCCGCGCACTTTTTGGCGATATCGATACAATTAGATTGCTGGTTACCAAAACCAGCACCTTCCAACGATTTAAGTACCCTCAGCGGTTTTTTTTTTTACTTAGCTATGGACTAGATATCAGTTAGATTTTATATTGAATGAATATGCTTTTCAGGTATAAAAACATATCTACGACAGGACTGGGACGATCTTTATAGTGTTGGGGCAGCATTTCTTACTCTTTCAGGATAAAAGTTGAAGTGTGAAACTTGTCCGTCTGTGTACATTTGCTTGTTACACATTCTCCCTTCTTTCTAAGTCGTGCCTTTCTGTTTGGTCTGTGTTTTTTAGTCTCAGGAAGTCGCTTAACATAGTACAGAAAGACGTAATTTTGTCAAGGGGTCTGTAACCATTGGATGGAATCGGCAATCTAATTGTATCGTCAAAAAGTGCGCGGCTCTGATAGTGCGTGGCTTTGATAGTTTTCTCACAAAAGTGTGCGGCTCTGATAGTTTCCCTTTCAGATGGGGTCACTGAAGATTTTCTTAAATTGCCAAGTTGTTTTCCAAAATGTTTATATGATATTTTGCAAGGAAGTGTAGAAGTGGTGTCTAAATGCCATTATGAAGAGATTTGTGGCATATTGCCTTTGAATTTGACAAAATTCTTGGCTGTGTTAGTTAGGGTGATTTTTAACTACGGTATATGTTTCCCCCCCCCCCCCAAATGCACGTATATTAATCTTAAATATCTTGTTTTCTTTTCATTATGGCACACCCCAGTTTGTTAAGTAAGTACACTGCAAATCTGAGGGCCTATATATATCTTGAAAAGTATTTTTTTAGAAATGAGAAAAAGTGAAATCATAAAAAAATTCAAGATGACCGCCATGGTTACCACATTTTTTTGCGAAAATTAAAACATTCTTCATTCATAATATGTTCTTTATGATCCTTTAATGTCACTCTCGTCATGTTTCAAGATATATTAATATATTGTTGTCATGAACATCAAAAATACTAAAATCTGTTAGTGCTTGCCTTTACAAACTCAATTTCTCACTTTGTCTCCCTCCGCCCCTCCCCTACCCACCAGGGAAAAACAAACTATACCTCATACCATACATGTATCTCTCTGTTCATTTGTAGCCCATATTTAAGCTAATTAAAATTTACGTTTCCCCACAATCGGTAACCAGGTGCGGTATTGTGTATGCGTGTATGTTATATGATTTAACAACAACAGCAAACAAAAAGAATACTTAAAATAAAACAAAACTGAGTTTCAAACTCAATGAAAACCTAGGCGTTGCGAGGGACGCGCAGCGCGACAGCGCTGTTTTTAAGCCTCTAAAAAATGGCGACAAACAAAGCACAGCAATAGTGTATTTACGTGGGTGACGTCACAGCTGCGACCTCTAGTACTATTACAACCTCTTTGGATAGTAATTGTTGAAGTATTTTCGATATTTTTGTTGCTGTTATTGTTGTTGATGATGTTGTTATTGTTGTTGTTATTGTTGCTGTTGTTGTAGTTGTTGTTGTTTTCAAAATCATGTCGCAAAACCAGGCGCTGAGTGTCGGACACTTATTATTATTTGTGGCAAATGTAATCAAAATGGCGGACGAAGATAGTAACAAACTCGACTCTGGTGAGGAAATCGTGATAAAACAAGAGGCAATCAAAACTGAACGGATAGAACGCCCTAAAAAGGTACACATGAAGTTCATTTTTTTTCAGGGTACTTAGATACTTAGATCCGCACTAATACGAAAGAATTAGACTCTATTGACTCCGACTCGAGTCAGTGACTGAATGTTTTTTTTCTTTGGTTTGTTATTGTTGAGTTTCAAGAGAGAGGCTTGAACTTGATGCTGAGCCTACTTGACTACTTGAGGTTTTCGACTTAGATATACCTTGGTCTTCTACTGTAGACTAGATCTAGATCTAGATCTAGATCTAGATCTAGTAGAAGGGCACTGTAATAATGGACTGTGGGATATAGATTCTAGATAGAGACATCAGCCCTTGGCGCGACCGTGCCCTGAGCGCGACCAGTTCCCCATTTTTTCTTTTCTGCAGCTCGTGTGCAATCTGTTTTATTAGAGTTACGTCCCTTGTCTAATTCCACTTTTGATCGTTCCTTTTCCGAGAAAGCCAGTCGTCTTCTAGAGTACATCCTGTGGTGCGATATACAGTAAGCGATCTTTTGTGGATATCTCTGGAAGTTACAGGTCGATCTTCATGATTTTTTCACCAGAAGTTAGAAAAACTTCCTCTCTATACGGTGTAGCGCATTACTGTAACAGCAGTTTAAAATTT
>NW_004797898.1:26241-74014 GCF_000002075.1 Aplysia californica | reverse complement strand
CGAAACGAAGTCTAAGTAGCTCAGGCTTGGCCAAACAAGGGTACGAGGCGGGTCTCGCGATCCGTGCGTGATTTGTAGAGCTAAAAAAAAATTCCAAAGTTGGTCACGCAGGGCTTGTGAGACCCGACGCGAGCGTCATGGCGGGGGTCACGCAACTGTTGTGTGACCCGTCTGAAGTGAGTTAATTAACAACTTTCTAGAGCCTGTTATGCCTGCGAGCGCATGGTCGCGCCCTGTTCCGTATGCGGTCGCGCTGACGGCATGCGGTCGCGCCAAGGGCAGAACATTAAAAGGATAAAATGCAAAATCTACGAATGACGTTTTGGAATGAGAGACGATATCACGGTATAGACCGGAAGTTGACACACTGAAGCGGCCCTGAACATGGATTGCCTGACCTATTTTGCGGACAGAGACGGCTGAGAAGCAAAATACGACAAGTGGTCGCGGGTTGGGCCGGCTACTTTAATTTTATAATAGACATGGGGCTAAACGTAGAACGATGCACCTGCCTGATGTGATTGGCTGCTTATTTTAGTAAGTTGATGTCATCACATCCTGGGATACCCAAAGACTATTTTAAGAAGATCGCGGAAGATGTAATACCAAAGATTCTCTACTATCTTTGGAGATACCACATTGAGAGACATGTTGGGTCAGAGGCTTGACCCATTATTTATCCATATTGATGTGTTTCGCTTGATAAAATTTCTCTCTTGCGGCTAACTGTAGCACGTCAGCCATGCTCTGGTGATTGAAGATCGCTTAGATCGTTGAAATGAAACTCAGAACTGTAGTAAAATAACTCTGATGCTAAAATTGAAAAGTGTAGCAATGCCAATCGCCCACTGTGCCTTGGGCTCGAAATCAGGCTCCGCGGAAGGGGTAATTTTTGGGCCGCTTGGGATCAGAGGTGACTCTCTTCTAAGGATAGTTACCGGAAAACTCGTAGATGAAAATAAATGAAACTTGGCAACCAATCAGAGGAAAGGTTAAACTAGCGACATGGGAGCGTACAATCCTGAACGATTTCTAGAACCGGAAAAATTGCCGTGTTTGTGCGATTTTCCGCTGTGGTTCGAAAACTAAGCGGAGCTGTGGATTGATCGCCGACCACACAGGCGCCCCACTTGTCTTCCTTATTGCTGTAAAATTTCAGATCTCTGCATGCAGTACATTTTACGTACTAGATCTACTCCAATTTAAAATTACCATTGATAAAACACTAGAGCTGGAAACTAGATCACGGATTCAAAACGTGACTTGCCGGCGTGCAAGAGATGCGTGAATGCTAGGCGGCATGTGATTGGCAACTAAATAGGTCACCGATGACTTCATTGCGGGTTTTCCCGATACTGCTTTACTGAGTTTTAGAAGGGGTGATCACGTCACAGTAAAAACGATGTCATGCAATTCAACAAATTTCACGCAAATATTAATCTTTAAGATCCAAAGTAATTTTACAGACATCGAAAAAGTGATAGCAGAACTAGATTCTGCACTGAAAACCACATGAAGATTCCAAGTCTCGTTCATATACTCCAATTCATTACTGACTTGAAAAGTTTTTCCTCAAAATACATCATGACATGTCCCACTTTTTGGTGAATATTAAAGTCCCCCAAAATTTTGCAAACCAAAATCCCAATAACTCTTTTATTTATTCAAGGGATTTTTAAAATTAAAAAACCACAGTTCTTAGAATTTAACTCAATTTTAATTTAAGCCTTTTTTAAAGCAATTTGGGTAAAAAATTTTATTTTTCATTGTCATTGTTAAAAAAACGGTAAACGCAAAAACAATAAAGCACGCGAAAAGTGCCGTTAAGACGCCCGTAGATTACCCCCCCCCCCCCCCCCCTGGGCCCGATAAACAGTGGCGCAGAAGAGATAAACAGCAGCATCATCGGAACACCGCATCATATCACTTTACCGGTACGTCTCTTGGAAAAGGCTTCTGGGCCGCAGCTATTCGGACTCGATTCCGAATTCAGACTCAAACTCAAATATGGGCATGCACAATCACTAGGTGTACCACATTTGAAGCAGACAAGGAATTCGACCATGACCATGTTGCTGTTGTTGTTTTCAAATCCCTTTAGCTGCGAGCATTTCGCTCTTAGCAGCGCAAAGCCTCCCTCAAGTAGCCACATGTCCTTGTCATCTGGTCAACGCCAGAGTAGAGCAGGCTTTGTAAGTCTGTAGGTGTGTGTAGGAGCCTGCTTCAAAGAACTGCCAGGTTTGGACAGTGAAGGAGAAGATGTTCAACGGTCTCCTCGTGGTAGTCACAGTGTCTGAATGGGGTTCCCACATGGGGTTAATTCTGTTTATGTGCTTGTTGGTGTGTAAGTGTCCTGTGCGCGCTCTGAAGATCAAAGTCTGATCAGCTCTACATAAAAGATTCGATGGGTCTTTGGGGTTGGGTTTGTCCATGTACCCGAAGAGAGATCTTCCTGTTTCTGCATTGGCCCATCTGTTAAGCCACTCGTCTCTGCTTTTGGCTTAGATGATCCCTCTGCAGGTCTGTAAAGAGGCGACTGTGTCTGTCTGGGGCAGGCTTGCTCCAGTCTTTGATAGCTGGTCTACAGTCTCATTCCCTGACTCCAGAATGGCCAGGCACCCACTGCAGTGTGACCCGGATGCCATAGGAAGAGCCCATCTGTTTTACAAGGCTGAGAATGTTCCCATCACCTCTGTAGTATTCTCCTTCCTCGATGGCTTGGAGTACTGACATTGAGTCAGAGAAGACAACACAATCTCCTGGTGTTACTGCGCCAGGGCTGCCTAAATCTACCGATTTTTCCGGTAGATACCGATATTGGGCTTGTTCTACCGACATACCGATAAGGTGTCAAAACTACCGGATTTGCGATGGGTGCCGAGAGAATAAAAAGAAAAAAAAAAATTCGGCAGTGCTTCCATTCTTCTTTGTTTTTACGGAAATCCGTACTTTCGGAAAGTTCCGTACTTGCCGCATCATCATATCACCTCCATGCGTTAAAAGAGAGAGAGAGAGAGAGATCAGCACTTGCTTCCGTAACTTGTCAGATATTTACTGCAACTCTCGGCAATAAGTTGTTTTAGAAACTGCCAGATTGTGCATTTCATACACTCGACCATTGTCTATCTGTGCTGTTCGGTCGGCAATAGTTTTTCATGTGCATATCGGCTGAAATCTGTCTACTCACGATAGATAATCTTCCTCCTTCTTTTCATTCATTCTTTCTTTCTGTCTATCTTCAGTTTTTTGCTGCGGCTGGAAAATCTGTGCATTTAATTCATTTATCCAGAAAACAGAATTGTGACTATAGAAGGAAAATTGGTATCGAAGCGAAGCGTTCTAAAATCTGTCTTGGTCTAGAGAATTGGTCAGTACCAAATAAGGATTCTACGCAGGGGGACTGCGGGAATTTATTACCCGGGAATCTTAAAAAAAAATCGCAAAATGCACTAAGTCCTCGAAATCAAATCTGAAAAGCCTTCTGAGTTCATATTTTATTGGTCGCGTTTGTGATATTACGTTCGGCTTTCCCCAGACGAGAGTACGTTTCGCGCGAGTGAGAGGCTTTGGCGGCAGGCGGAAGTGTAGGTGTAATACTGAGACTCCATTGGAAAAATCAAAATCTGCTTTCGCTTTCGCTACCGCTCAGAATTGTCCGATGATAGTTTGTTGACGTTAGATTTACAGTTAATAAAAATTTGTAACCTCCAATTTGTGTGTAAAAAACACAGTGTAGCCATAAACATTAAATCGATATTCTCACTGATGTTGCTATAATGACCCCTTCCCAAAAAAAGGGAGAAAAAGAAAGCACGGGTCCTCCAATTTCTAGATTGTCGGGCCCGTCATCGTGACCGGTCAATGAACCTGTGAGAGTTCGTGAGTACGGCATGAGCAAGGGAACATTCGGTGGTTGTTGGGAAAAGCCTAATCAAAGTTCATTCAAAGTAGGAGTGTTGCAGGGCGTCGGAATTGAGGGGAAGTGTTTGATGCGATAAAGTCTACGGCAGCAGGAAAAGGCCGCGGTGCTAGAAACTGATGCTAAAATAAAAACGATACATAGAAGAAGTGGTTTTGACATTCGACAATCGAGTGTGTAAATGAGGGAACATTAGAGCACAAGCTTGATGATTGTATCTTCAAGGTTGGTGTTCCCGGATCTGTCGGATTTGTCAGTGGTGACAAATTGAATAGTGGCAATAAGGAAATGCCATTTTCAACCCTCAGAAAGCTCTATGTTGGATGCCTATGCATCATGATGGCTTGTTGCTGATTAAATACTGTCAAACCTGCCCTGACGGCCACCTCTATAAGAGGGCCACCTGTATAAACGGCCACTTTCCATTGCCCCCCCTTGCGTTTTTTCTATATAATTTAACTGTGTAAAACGGGCACCTGTCCAACGCGGTCGCGGCCACCTTATTTTAACACACAACCCCTATCACACTAAGCAATAACACCTGTCTTAGACGGCCACCTTAGTGACTCCATTCCGTTTTGTCATAAATTGTGCATTGTCCCCTGGCGTTGTGGGCGAGCCGTCATAATCCAATCACCTGTCGTTGTTGTTAGGTAGTCCCTCCAACCGATCATGTTGCGTAGGCCCCTCCCACTGTTGACCAATAGGTACCAATTCTCAGCTGCTGGTGAGGTAAGCGTGTGATCCCTCATAAACCATAAGCCCTGCCCAGAACTCACAAATCGTAAGTGAGATGAGTGGTCACTGTTTACCCAGTCTGTAACAAAGTAACAAAGGACGTCAACATGAACTTGTGACAGAAGCGCCGCTCTTTCTCCGAGTGGTGGCGACCCATATGTTTGTTTTAACATGGCACTCCATCTGATACATTTCGTTTTATTGTCACCCTTGCGCAAAATGAGCAACAAAATACAAATTACAAACAAAATGCAAACCAATTACAACAACAACAACAACAACAAAAACAACAATGCTGCTACTTTCGATTGGGACCTCAGATGGGAATGGTTTGTTTTCTTCATCTTGATCAGTCCTGCCTAAGACGGCCACCTGTCTTATACGGCCACTTTTCTCCTTGACAATGGGTGGCCGTCTTACACAGGTTTGACTGTACTGGTACTGTGATTTAGCAGTTTGAAAAAAATCAATACTTAGTCCATGATGCAGTGGTTCACTGATTGCCACGTTTTCAGCCTCACTACATCCCACACTCTCACAGTCCTTCCAGCTCCGGCTCTATCGGTACACACTCTCTTTTATTTTCACTTTTTGCTCTGGCGTGAGCCTAACTATAAAGCTTTTATAAATGAGTTTTGTTTTGCATGCTTTTTAAAATCCGTGATTGCTGAAACCAAACATGGTTTTGGCAGTTGATGTTCTTCTTGCCTGTCCTCAGGCCCAGATCAGGATTCATTTTGTATTTTTAGGGTAAAACTAGTTAAAATTAATTGTGTGTCATACCTAAGTCACGAAGGACTTATCTGTGTCCTATGCTAGTGTCGGGAAAATTATGTTTTAATTTAGTTTCTATTGGTATGGGCTAGGGGTTTTGAAGTCAGTTTGGCAATCACCCTGCACTCAATAACAGATTCAATACTGAATGATAGGTGCCTTGAACGATAGTCCATAAAATGATTTTAAAAAACCAAAAAACAACCTCGCCCCATTTCATACACACTGTTCATCGTAACTTGTGCACACCCATACACCCCCTTCCTTCCCCACGCACATATGGGCATATACGAGAGCATGGCAACATGCACACACACACACACACACACACACACACACACACACACACACACACACACACACACACACACACACACACACACACATGTGCATGCACAAACAAGTTTTCAAAATATAATTAGCCAATATCACGGAAAGCAAGCGCGTTCGATGGGGCAACAATCATCTTTTTTTCTTTCTTTGTCTTTGTACTACCTGATTTTGGGCCAATCTACATGAAAATGACCCTGAATCTACCTGAAATGGGAATTTTGAGGTAGGCAGCCCTGCTGCGCCTTAAAAAAAGTCTTGGGTGATCTGCTCCAGGGTCTTTACTATGGCAACTCTCTCTGCGTCATAGTTGGAGCTGTATGTTCCACTTTGGCCAAATAGTTGGGTCTGCTTCTTCTCTCCAAGGTTGTTTTGATATTTGATGATGGGTCCGTATCCAGCATTCTGTATAGCGTCTTTTGCTGACCCATCTGTGTATGTATGAATTGGAGTTTCAGCATACAAGTCTACTGTCTCCAGGGCACTAGTTCTGAGGATTTCTTCTGGTGTGGTCTTGTCTCAAGAAGGGTCTAGAAGTCTCGTCCTTATTGTGATTGCTAGTGCCTGCCAATAAGGAGGTTCGCTGCTGATGTAACATCAGATGTTGGTGATTGGTTCTCTGTTCTCGGGTTATTCAAACTCTTCAAGTAGTTTTGTTGCTTCTTGCTTGAAGGAGGTCTTCTGGATGCGTGTTCTTGGTTCCCACTCATCTGTCATTTTTCTGTTTTGTTCGTGTCTTTTAGTAGCACAAATCTTTTGTAGGTTTCCAGAATACCACTCTTCTGAGGTCCAGTGGTTCTATGTTGGTGTGGATTTCGGAGGCGCTTGTAGGCGTGGTCTTCATCGCATCAGAAACAAATCTGAGTGCTTGGTTCTGTACTCTGTCAAGCTGTGCCAAAGAGCTTTGGTTGGCTATGGATTGTAGTGGTAGCAAGTAGTCAATCACAGATCTGACATCCTATACAAAATTGTTGGAGGGTTGCTTTGTCAGCTCCCCAGTTGAGTGATGAAAGGTGTTTCAGAAGGTTTAGTCTGGAGGTGGATTTCTTGGTCAGCTCGCCTAAGTGCTCTTTGAGAGACAGCTTTCGGTCCAGTTGTACACAAGATACTTGGAATAGTCCTCATGTTTGATGTTGGTTCCATTGATCTTCAGGTTTACCTGACCTGCTGTAACCTTGTTTTTGAGGTTGAAGAGTCCAAAAACAGTCCTGTCTGTGTTGATCTCCATCTTCCATAGCTGGCAGTAGGACGAGGTAGTAGTCAGGTCTGTGTTGATGGCTTTGTTCAGTGTTCTCATATCACTTCCTTTGCTCTAGATGAGCAAGTCATCAGCGTAGAGTTCTTTCTGGCAGGAGATGACATCTGGCAAGTCGTTCATGAACAACAACAGGAAGAGGGTACAGCTGTGGGAGGCCTTCCTCGAGTGTCCTCTGTGAAGAAATCTTGCTGTCACATGATGTCTGGATAGTTCTGCTAGACAGAAAGTTTTTGATCCAGCTGTACATCCTTCCTGCTTTCCCAAGCTTTTGCATTTTGTAGAACAGTCCCCAGACATGCCACTCATCCCGATTTCATCGGGATCGGGATATCCCGATTTTTTTCCCCAAATCTCAAACATTCCGTTTCGATCGCCAGTATCCTGATTTTTTTGTCGTTGCATCTGTTGCGTCCGATTCTTAGAAAAAAAAGTATAAAAAGTTCTGCAATCTCTTTTGCTTGGAAGCACCAATTAGACTTTTTATCGGCAGGAACTTGGAACGCAATTTTCTAAAGCATCTATACCGAATCTAGTAGTTGACTCACGCACGTTATTTCAACTAAAATCGGCGTAGTATCGATTTTCAATTCCCACTTGAATACGCTCAAGATCTACGTTCGCTTTTATTTTTGGTATATGACAATACATATCAGAGTGACTTACAGCTTCACAGTAATGCATTAAATAGATGCACCCCAGGTCTAAAACTGAACAAGGAAAAATAATTCTGTCCAGAGCCTGAAAAAATCATGGATGGAATCAGTTAAAGTGCTCACTATGGTTCACTGTCTCATGTTCATATCCTATGCTTGAAATTGAAGAATTTCCTTTCCAGGAGTCAGAAATTATAATACAGTCGAACCTGTGTAAGACGAAATCGCAAGGAAGCCAGGAAAAAAAGAAATTCCGTCTTAGACGTTTTTTAAATAAGGGAACTAAAAAGCTTTATTTTGTTATTAGCTGATTAATGCCTGACCTTAACGTAGGGCTACATTGCTTTGCCCACCCTAACTAAGTCTCATCGTAATCTCAAGGATCTCAAAACTTACAAAGCCACAAAAGTCACTGTTTACAACTGTTATTTTGTATTTGGGATTTATTTGCAGTCTTCTGTGGGTTGTATTAGGCTGTTGGTAGGTTACAGGCATGATCTATTCTCAGTATATTTCAAAATCGTGTTCTAAAAGATTATGTCACATCTTGGTTTTTTGTTGTTGTTGTTAGCACAGGGCCTACTCGTTGAAAAGCATTCAAAATATATAAGATGCACAGCAAATATGGGAACATTGTACTTTCAACATCTATTTTTTTTTGGGGGGGGGTAGGGGGTGATGTCATAAAATACTGAACTGCATGCCGTGATCTCAAGTTTAGTATTAGATTCACCTTAAATTTAATCCAAATTCTGATCCTCAGAATTTTATTCTTACTTAGAGGCTTGAAGACACCCAAATTCCTTTTTCTCCCACGACTGCCATCTCACAAAAAAATTCTATGTAAGATGTCTTAAGATCAATATTTTGCTTTGTTTTTCAGACTCATCTATTACAATGGATGGAGATAACAGTGACCGAACCAGAGAAGAAGACCATTGCATCTATGAAGATGCAAGACACGTTTGTTGTATACCTGATAGAAACAAGGTAACATTAAATTAGCCATTTCATTGTTCAAAAAAGTGCATTGTTCCATTGCAGATAGTATTGATATTTTGCAGTCTCATTTTGATAATGGGTACTATACTCTGCCAGTGTTTAGTATGTCTACATCTGCAACTGATTCTGATTTAGAGGCTTTGGGCCATGATTTTTTTTTCCTATGGTCAACTTAGGACTGCTTCATTTCCGAAAAATTTCCAGAAATGGTGAAAATATGGAATGTTACAGACTTTGTGCACTTTCCGAGGAAACTATTTGTAGCTCTCTTTTTGTGTGCGATATGGTCATTTCTTTTTCATAACAATTTGTGAGGCAGCGTGGTGAAATCTGGCTCTCGTCAAAATAATGAAATTGAAGAAACTGGCATTTTCAGGCCAGTTTGGCTATTTTTATCAAATTTTTTTTTAGCCAAACATCTTTATGTTCATTGAAGAACACATTTCTTTATGGATTTTACATAAATTTTTTTTGTTAAAGGCACAAAAAATGTGAGTTTTCAGTTACCAGGGGCTCTCTCAAGCATTGGAAATAACCGAACTTTGGCGGCCATTTTCTCGCTAATTGAACCTCTGAAACAAGGCGATCTGCTCCTCCTTCTAATGCGGATATCTTAACTTCTATTCAAGATGAATGGGTATTTTTCTCATTGAAGGCAAGACAAATGAACAAGCTTCAAGATGATACGAATAACTTGACATGCTCCGAAACTGACGAGGGCCTGATTCCACAGCGTTGTGACACATTTGATGTTAAGGGGATGGAAGTTTTATTGGCGACTGGGTTTGTCTCGGTTTAAGAAAAAATAATAATTGTCTTCTCAGGGTGACTGACGAGAATATGCAGGGATATGGCGAGGGTGCCACCTCCGTTTGGCGTCGCTATAGCGAGTTTGAATTGCTGCGTAATTACCTTGATGTGACCTTCCCAGCTGTGATTGTACCACCACTGCCTGAGAAAAAGGTTTGTTTTTATTTTTAGTCTAGTCTTCGATGTTGGTGACTTGTGGGTCAGGTCAAATGAGGTCTGTTTAGAAATGTTGATCTGCCCCTTCACTTTTTTTGCGATGATGTCTACGCATTATCCAACCCACTTAAAATTTTACGTTTTTTCTTGTCACTCATCCAACTTATTGGCTTTTTTAGACCAAATGCTACTTCATAGCTGCCCACTGTCCCGGGCCATCCATATTTTGTACGGATTTTCTTGAAAAATCGTTGTTGTCCCGGAAATACGGATTTTTACCGACGGTCCCGGAAAATAAAAACTTGGCAAGCATACTTCTAAAACAGAAAAATTAGCCTTCTGTTGTTCGGGAAAATGACGAAAATTCGGGAGATTCCCAAAAAATTCCGGAGAGTTGGCAGGTATGCAGTTTCGACAAAGTCAGCTGATACGCATGCGCGGCGCTCGGCTTCTTCATTCGTTTGAAAAGATGGCGTCAAAACGTTCGGTGAAGAGTTCTAAGTCCGACTCTAGACCAAGTAAAGCAAAGAAACCGAAAAGGCAGCAAGTTTTTCTTGACAAATACAAGGTGTCCCTGATAATTAGTCAATGTCCCTGATTTTGAGCAAGGCTGACCCTGATAGCCACAGAGAGGGGTGGGCAGCTATGCTACTTATTGGAAATGTGCTCTGCCATATGGGTAATTCATTTTTGGCCATGATCAAGTGTTTTTTTTAGGGATCTAGATCTATATATAAAAAACAAATTGTCTCTATTTTCAAATCTAAATTCCCCCAAACTGTCCAAATCTGAAGAAGGTAGAATAGTCTCAGAGTCTAGTGGGTATACAGAAGAGGTTGCTTGTTGTGTGGATTCAGTCCCAATATTTCAACTTTTCTTTTTAAGGCATTTCTGTAAGTATCGCGATAGGACTATGCATTAGTTCATTGATACGCAGTGTGACTTATGGATTAAAAAGATTGCTGTTTTAGTCTTGTATGTTGTGTAACCCCTGATGTTTCAGATGATTTTTTATAAGGTCTTGCTACCTCCTCCTGTCCTCTCCCATCCTTCCAGAGGGGCTGAATGACTCCCTCTAGACCTTTCTGGAATATTTCGTCTTAGTTCAGAGCCCTTTCGAGAGACAAAGCAGATTGATTTTGGCAAAAGAGACTGCTTTTCTTTTTCTTCTTTTCATTTTCCTGTTAGAGGTCAGGGAGTAAATGGCTGTAAGATGATCATCTTTAACAGTGCATTTGATTTTTCCAACATGCTTTATGTTTTATCTATAGAAACTGCCTTTTGAAATGATTTATTTTTATGTATTGTAATATAAGGGATGTCCAGAAAGTAAGTACCGTTATAAAATAATTATAAAACAAATAATTTTCTCAATCAAAACGATTTATTTTTGAATATCTCATATATAGGACTACTTCTCCACGTTGTCACCAGAACTGTTAAGGCATTTGTCGTATCGTGGGACAAGCTTCTGAATGTCCACATCGTAGAAAGCTGCTGCCTGCGATGTCAGCCAAAGTCCAGTCTCTCCTGTGAGATCACCGTCTGAGTCGAAGTTTTGCCCGGCCAAAAACTTTTTCGAATGCAGGAACACATGATAGTCACTCCGAGCCAGGTGTGGGCTGTACGATGGGTGCTTCAAGGAGGCGATATTGTTTTGGGTCTGTGCAAACTTGTGAGGAGTTGCGTTGTCGTGAAGCAGAACTACGCTGTCGCTAAGCATTCCGCGTCATTTGTTTTGAATTGCTCTACGCTGTTTTTTAAGTGTGTTGCAGTACACATCAGAGTTAATTGTCATCCCATTTCCCCAAAATTCTACTAAAAGAACTCCTTGCCCGTCCCGAAACACTGTACACATGACTTCGACTCAGACGCTGATCTCACAGGAGAGACTGGACATTGGCTGACATCGCAGGCGGCAGCTTTCTACGATGAGGGCATTCAGGAGCTTGTCCCACGCTATGACAAATGCCTGAACAGTTCTGGTGACTACGTGGAGAAGTAGTCATATATATATATGAGGTATTCAAAAAGAAATCCTTTTGATTAGGAAAATTATTTCTTTTATGATTATTTTATAACGGTACTTACTTTCTGAACGTCCCTCGTAGTTTTAGTTACATTTCCATAATAACAAGATGAAGGAGTAATACCAGGTGAAAGTATATTTAGAGCATGTCTGGACCTGATTCTCTTCAACTATTCCCTCCTGGCCAGGCTACCTATGCATGGCAGAATGTATCCATGGACCGTTTTGACCCAGACTTTATTGAGAGGAGGCGAGCAGGGTTAGAGGTAAGTTTGACATTTTGTGGTAAGAATTAATGAATCGGAAAGTTTTAAAATGTATGAGTATTAATGGGTTCAGTGTCTGATGTTGGAAGTGTGTTTTATGCCCCCATTGACTCAATTGAAAAGGGGGTTGGGTGGGGGGGGGGGGGGGGGGAGGGGGCTACTTCAACCTATCAAGGCCAATCTGGACTGAATGGGATACAGCATCCCAGCAAATTGATTCTCCATAAAACACTTCACCACAAGAATATCAAATCACTCCTACTGCGATGTGTGCAACGGCAAGAAGTTTATCCATTACAACACCACAGACAGTGGTATTTAGAGTTTGCAGGTGGTGAAATATAAAAGTGTTAATCAATAATAGTTGAATGTCTGAAAGTTATGAAATGTAAGAGAAGAAACAGTTTCATGGAAGGTAATGAAGCACAGGAATAGTTATAGTTTAACTTTTGAATGTTTTGAAATGAAGAGTAGTTCTCGTTTCAGGAGGAGATATATATATATATTATTATAAAAAGTAATAATAAGCAAGATTTCTTTGGGGAACAGATTTACAATGCTCATGGTTGGTGGAGTTATTGAATGGATATAAATGAACAACAAGAAGGAGACTTAGACTTGTGGATCCTATTTAGAAGGATAGTGAATTGAGTTTTATTTCAGTTTCATGGCCTTTTATTTTTGTGTTGCAGGCTGAGAGAAGATAAAATTCCTCTAGCAATAGACTTGAACTTGTTCTAACAGATACCTTTCCAAGACAATTGTGTGTACAAATGACTTCGTTCAGACTTCACCTGTTGCAATTTGTTTGATATTACAATGACAATGTCCAAGACATCCACCTTTCTAAGACAATTGCTGTTCTACTCCACAATGAATGGATGATCATCAAGAACAATTTCGACTGTACCTCTATGACCTAGCACTGCAACCTTAGAGATAATAAGTAATAGAAGCAGTTCAGATTTCCTTTCTACTGGGAAGTCTTTAAGAAAAAATCTTTCTGTTTGTTGCATGTATCTTTTAACATTGCTTTTTCATTGGCAGATAAAGTGGTCCTGGTATGTTCAGATTTTGTGGTGCTTGTGTTAACGCAGTAAAAGTTGGGAGACGATTAGGTATTTGCTGTCGTCAGTCACGCATGGAGAACAAAATTAATAATTTGATGTGGGTTATTGTTAATGGGTAATTTTCACTTTTATTTTCAGTAATAAAGACATCTATAATTTGCAGTTTTAAAGCCACTCCTGTTTAATGGTTCATGTTCTTTTTTTTTTTCTTCTTCTCAGATTTTTCTCCTGCGATGTGCAGCACATCCTAGACTTTGCCAAGACAAAATTTTCATGGGTTTCCTTCAGCAGGTAGAGCAAAGACTCTCACAACTCCAAACATGACTCGTTCAGAGTTTAAGACGCTTTTTATCTGTACTTTTCTCTGCCCTCTCTGCATACTGCTTCTTTTCTTCTTCCTTTTGCCTGTCTTTTGCCTTCTCCTCCTCCTCATTATCATCATCATCTTCCTCCTCCTCCTCCTCCTCCTCCTCCTCCTCCTTCTTTACTACCATCTCTTCCTCCACCTCATTCTTATCTTTGTCTGCATTTTCCTTCTTTTCATCATCCTCGTTCTTGTTTGCCTCCTCCACTTCCATCTCCATCTTATCATTCTCCTCCTTCTTTTTTTCCTCCACAGCATTCATCTGCTGGGTTTCAGGGGTTTACCACTCACAGTTAGTTTTTCAGATGTGTTACAAGAGTCTGTATTTATTCTACCACAAACAAGATAAAACATAAGTTTAACTTTTGACTCAAATTGTCATCTTTACTGTACCATATGGAAGACTTGGACAACGACAGTTATCTTTTTACCCATTTCATCAGCATCATTCCACACTAGCTGAAGTTAATTTCTGGAAGGTTCCAGATAAAGCCATTATTCCAACAAAGACGTCTAGGGGCATCTTACAATATAGTTTCGATATTCCCTTCTTATTTCTTAAAATGGAAAACACAAGTCAGTGATCTGATGTAGGTGATTTGCTATTCTTTAATTTTCTCAAAACCTTAAAAAATGGCGTTGCTCTTGTTGAATGACTTTGACGATTTTCTTATTTGAAACAGGAGCAGGGATGGAGAGACACAGTCAACGCGACTGATTTCTACAGTAAGGTAGGAACACTTGAATATTTGTTAACTCGTTCCACGTATGCCCATATTGAATTCAACAAAAAAGGTATTTTTTAAATGTAAACCCCATAAAATACTTCTAGAGAGAGTCAATCCTTTGTGACCCATTTATTTTTTGAGTTATGATCTCAGTACGTCTAATTTCTGAGTAACACAGTGACTGGAAGTTCTAGTAGTCTTATGAGATCCAGATGTATTGCGTGTTATTGGAGTCTTCAATGTAGTTCTTGTTTGTCGAAGAACTACATCCACTACTTAACTTTTCTGTGTGCTAGTCTGATGAGATGCCCGTGGGTTTAGCAAATTCTCGTTGATAAGGCGTTACTGACTGTTTTGTGCACCTGTGCAAGATAGCAATACAGCAATACCCCTGTTTTATTACAACAGAGGAATGCAATAAAGGACAAAAGTAAGGTTGTTACATTAGCATTGTGATGTATGTTTCCTGGGACACTTGATATTTGTTTCTTGCAGATTTACGTAATTTGAAGTTGTTTTTTAAAACTGATTTTTTCTTCTTCTTTTTTTGCAGGCAGAGTCTCGATTAAAGGCCCTAAATGCTCAGTTCAGATTGAAGAAGTCGGACAGGTATGTCTTCTTGCCTTGATCACTGTTTTCTCTTCTTTTTTTTTTTGTTTAAGGGATGTTGGAACATCTTTCAGATGTGAGGGAGAATTTTTCCCATCATGTTCAGTCCTGCTAATAGGGGCTCTTCTTTTTCTTCTTAATTTGCTAGTTATATCAGTCATCCTTGCGGGTGGTTAGAGTTTACCTGTTGGTAGGTCAAATTTCTTAATTTCCCCTCTTTTATTTCTGTATGTCTTTCTTGCTTTTTTCCCGGCACTGAATGACATTTATTGTGTTGATGTGCTTGGCTGTAGTCAATCTCAGACTCTCATCCTTCTTTCTTTGTATTTTACCAGGAGGTTTGAGGAGCTGAAGAACTACTGTACTGAGCTGCAGAGCAACATTGGGAACATTTTGAAGATCAGAGCTGTGAGTAGAGTCTAGATTGGTGTTGCTTTTTGTCTCCAATTGTCACAATATGTGTTTTTTTTCCTCTTCAAATGTGTCACGACGCAGTGGAATCTGGCGCTCGTCAATTTCTTGGGCATGTGGAGTTAATGGTATCATCTAAAAGCTTATTCATTTGCCTTGCTTTCAAGGGAAAAAAAATACCTATCTATCTTGAATAGAAGTCAAGATATTTGCAATTGAAGAAGGTGGGGTCACCGAAATTCACTGATATAAGTCGCGAGAAAATGGCTGGCAAAGTTTGGTTACTTCAATTGCTTGAGAGTTCTTTAAAACTGAAAAATTGCATATTTTGTGCCTTAAATCAACTTTTTTTCTGTCAAATTTACATAGAAATGTATTTTTATATAAATATAAAGGTGTTGAGCCAAAAAACAAACATTAGAAAAAAAATGTCAAACTGGACGAAAAATACACATATTTTCGATTTAATTATTTTGACGAGCACCTGATTTCACCTAAAATTAGCGAGAAAATAGCCGCCAAAGTTTGCCAACTTCCATAGCTTGAGAGGCCTTCGAAACTAAAAATTTACATTTTTTGTGCATTTAATTATTGTATTTCAGTAAAATCCACTCAGAAACATGTTTTTAAATGAACGTATAAGGTGTTGAGTCAATAAAGGAAAATAAGAACAAAACTGCCAGATGGCCAGAAAAATGCCAGTTTCTTTGATTTCAATGTTTTGACGAGCGCCTGAATTCACGACACTGCCTCACATATTATCATGGTCTTTTCTCATCATCCGTCTGTCCAAGTACTATAAGTCAATTATTCTGGAAGTATGTGATAGATTTTATCATCCACTTTCAGACCCTATAATTTTCGTAATCTTTTTGCTCTTGCCGGAAGATGCTTTGACCAAGCCCATATTTTTGTCACTGGATAACGCATAGCTTAAACATGGGGAAAAGAAATGTTTACATGAATGAAGCACAAATTGATTTAAATCTCAAGGGGGCTTCATGACAGTAAACTTTATACTCTTCAATGCTGCACACAGACAACATGAGTCCTGTGTGGTGTTTGGGGGGGGGGGGGGGGGTGTTCTGGCTGTAAGGAGGTGATGTCCCTCTCAGCTATAGTCAAAACAGCCCTCCTCCTAAATGATCTAAATTCTATGGATGGGGACGTAAGACATTAACAGTCGCTGTTTTCATTACCGCACAGCGCCTGTGTGACAAGTTGTACGGCATCCACAAAGTACACAGCAACTACGCACGTGTCTTCAATGAGTGGAGCGCGCTGGACAAGGATATAGCGGAGCACCTGCAGAGTGCCAGTCACTACATGGATGTGTAAGATCTGGTCACTGTTGTGTGAGACTGTGCTTCTTTTTACCACGACTGCCCATTGTTACGAATGGGGGAATATTTACCATTTTTACTCAGTTTTATGAAAATACCATAGTAATACCCTTGATTCCGGGTTTTTTCAAACTTGTGGCTACCCCAACCCACTGCCAACCTTCCCAGTGTAAAAGTGAAGAAAAACTACCAAACCTAGATGGTCTGACGTCTCTTGCAGATCTAACTTAAAAACACCATCTCTGCTTTGAGTCCTTGTAGTCGCCCAGGGCCGCTTTGATCTCAGAAATGAGACTTCAGAAGTGCTAAAGCCATTTTACGAATTCTGAAGCCTGATTACTAAATTTGTATTTATTGATTACTAAAACATATACCGGTGGGTGAGCAGCCTTGCTTTACTGGTACAAACTGTGTAATTTTTCGTTGTAGTTTGTTAGTAAGTGCTGATATGTTTTGTTTTTACTGCTGTCCTTGCACGTATATGATTAATGTGTGGTTGTGAAAGTTCCTCTTTATGGGGTTGAACTAGTTTTCTTGTTTAGATGTGAAATACTTTATCTTGTGTGAATGAAGTGTTATGTTCAGTGATCATGTGAATGATGTAAAGCGCTCAGAGCTTATTCTCGTATTGGATAGAGCGCTATATGAATGCAATTATTATTATCATTAAAAATCTGTATAAATAGAAAGTTCCAACAATCTTGCTCTGGCAAGGGTTTAGGAAACATTCAGATACAGTGCAAACTGAGTGCTGGTGTCTATGGTGTAGTGGTTATACTCTTAACCTATGCATGCAAACTTCTTGAGTTGGATTCCCATGTGGGGAGCTCCGTTAATCAAATATACGTGTTTGCTTGTCTGTTGGGATGTTGTACCCCTCTCAGCCCACGAGTTGGTCCTAACAGGTAGGGTGGAAGCAGTCCACCTCCTAATTGATCTAAAATTGTTTTAATGGGGCTGGGGTGCTTAATACATGAATGCATTTACGAGTCTGCACAATTGGAGTTTTAGAAAGATTTGGGCACAGTGCGAAGTGAATTATTTTCAGCTGGTTGCTGTTTTGTCTATTGATGCTCAGCTTGTTTTGTTTTGTCTATTGATGCCCAGCTTGTTTTGTTTTGTCTATTGATGCTCAGCTTGTTTTGTTTTGTTTATTGATGCTCAGCTTGTTTTGTTTTGTCTATTGATGCACAGCTTGTTTTGTTTTGTTTATTGATGCCCAGCTTGCTGTTTTGTTTTGTTTTGTTCAGGTTTGCTACATCCATTGATGCTCAGCTGGAGGAGGAGGAGCAGTACGCAGACCAGCTGAAGGAATATTACGCTTTTGGAGACTCTGTCAGGTGAGTTTGTGTGTGTGTCTGTCTGTCTGTCTGTCTGTCTGTCTGTCTGTCTGTCTGTCTGTCTGTCTGTCTGCTTGTGTGAGAAAGAGGGAGAAGGAGATGTGTATGTGTAGGGAGAGGGGAGAGTGGTATGCAGACCAGCTCAAGGAATATATGCTATTGGAGACAGCTGATAATAATCTGGATGACGATGACATTAAGGGTGGTGAATGTGATGATAGCGAAAAGGCAGCTATGGAGGGGGGAGGATTTGAGAATGTTGATGTCGAAGACGCAGTGGTTTTGTTTGCATGTTTGTGATTTTTGTTTCTTGGTCCTGCTTCATTTGGTGATTTGCAGTAAGAATAAAATAGAAGAAACAGAAATGTGGTTTCTTAGGAGATTGTTGAGAATTTCATGGAAGGAAGAGAACTCCAACGAGGAAGTACTGGAACCGTAAATGACAAAAAAACGGCAGGGTGGACCCAGAACAGAAGGGGATGTAGAGAAAAGATGAATGTAAGTTTTGAACTCCCTTTCTTAACGGGGCTCGCGGCTCGATTTCAGCCCGTTTTATGTTGTTTTTCTTGTAAAATATCGAAATTGAGGTTTTGGCATATTCTGAAAGTTGAATCATTCTACTTTACAGCGGTATTGGTCGTAATGCTGAAAAATGCCATAAAGGTGTCTTTTATTAGTATTTTAGGAGACACCCTATCCCAAAAATTTTGTCTGTAAGGCGAAATGTTGAAAAGAACTCACAAAAGAGCAACGTTTGAACCATAGCAACGAGCTTACCATCAAAGCCAAACATGGTCGTGTTGTATACCACTGGAAAGATTACAATTTCATTTTTTCAACAGTATTCGAATCAGTCACCTGAGTCGATTACAGTGTTGACCAGAAGCATTCAGATAGGAACACGAGTGCAAAAAAATATTTGATGTGGTTGGTCGATATCGACTGCTGCATGAATTGCCACAGTGTAGGTCTTTTCCGGAAAATGGAAACACATTTCGGAAATAACTAAAAACTATGTTTTTGGGTTTCTTTAGGGGTATTTTCATTTAAAAAATATTAGTTCAATGATAAATATAGATAGAAAGTACATTTGGTTGAAATATCGATTGTTTTATGGAAAACAGTAAACTGCTATGAAAAAGATAAAAAAGAGGAACAGGAGGGTGTTATCTACTCCTTTTTAATTGTTAAGGTAGGTTCAGAACATTCATTGGTATGAATTATTTGGCTACCAACCACTTTACATAGCATGTGGCATATCAGCTAACAAGTGTAAATTTTAACGTCATTTTTCTCAAAACTTCATTTTTCAGGTCTTTTTCAAGAGTTGGGCTAGCTGATCCATTTCTACAAATAAGGAGGGATTAACAGTTTTTGTATATGTCTTACTTTTTTTTTTTAACATCTTGATATTTAGAAGTGGGTGGGTGTATTTTCTTATAAAAATATATGGTTCATTTTGATGGCTTTACCAAAAAAGGATAAATTAGACAATCAAAGGTTCTATCTATGTACAACTATGTCTCTAGAAGACATTTCAAGCGGAAAAATGACCAAAGAGTGAAAATTATAGGAATGGTGATGTACCAAAAAATGTTTGTATTTTTTTTTTCAAGATGGCTGTCGTCTCCATGGTAACAAATAGGTCTGGCAAAACAATGCATGGTTGAATCGGAATATTTTCACCCAATGTTACTACGGTTGATAATAGTATTTTTAAAAAAAGGATGGATTAAAAAACATGTCGAAAAAATGTCGAGCCCCCTTAAAACAAGTTAAAAATGTGTTTCACACATGATGTCATGGTGACCCGAAGGGGCCTCATGGAGAGTGAAGGTAGTGCAAACTGGGTCAAACAAGGTCAAATAAGTTTCAAATGAGTGTCTGTAGGGGGACACCCGTGTGGTTCCCGGGGCCCTGGCGAAGAGACTGGGGAGCAAAGAATAGGATCACTGTATCCGTACCGCGCATGTTGTAGAAGGCGACTAAGGTCGGTTGGACAAAGGGTTAGCAGCCCTTTACCGTAAAACAAAAACAGCTACAAAACATCAACAACAAAAACTACACAACCGCCAGTTCTGGAAGATGGAGGACCTTCATCACCGAAGAGAGGAGAGAAAATGGAATGTAGAATGACGCAGGGTGGTGAAAGCTGAAAGGAAGCCACCAATCCGAGAAACCTCCTGTCGACCAGAAGAAGGAAGACCAAAGATGACATGGAGGCGAGTGGTACATGTGGAAATGGAAAAGGCGGGAACATCATGGAAACAGCTAGAAAAGGATGCAGAGGACAGGCTTTGCTGGAAAAATATTTTTGATGGCCTATGCTCCACTGGGAGTTAAAAAGGGAAAGAGAGAGAGAGTGTGAGGGGGGATTTAAGGTTGACTTTTACAGAAAGAATGTCACTGTCTTCTTCTGTCCAGGTCGGTGTGTCGTCGGTACGAGTGTACCCAGTACGATCTGGAGAAGGCAGAGGACAATCTGGCTGCCAAACAAGGTCAAAGAGAAGCTCTGGTGAGTTAGACAGTTTCAGCTAATGGTCCTTTGTTTCCCACGTATCTGTTTCTGTTCCTCTACCTGGATGCAGTTGTTGGGGCAAGGAGTAAGTCGGGAGGTGGTCTATACTTTTCTAGCACCATAATAATGTCATAAATGTGTCAAAATTTGAAACGCCTCTTTGATGATGTTCTCATCAGACTTGTTAATATTCTAGAACATTTTCCCACTACTCTTTTTTCTTAATTTACTCATGTCATAAGCTCACACTCCCTAACATGTACACACGTACACACACATACACACACACACCCACACACACACACATGTTTTTTAATTTTATCCTGGTAAAACACTCAGAGTATGCAACTGGCTGGAGGTGTCATTGGTAGGTCTTACTTCTTTACTTTCTCTCTGTAGTTTCTGTCTATCTCTCTTCTTCTTTCTTAGTATTAAATAATGGTTTTAGTGTGGATATACTTCTTCACAGTCTCCTAAAAATTCAAGGGTTCAAGTTTTCAGAATTGTTTTGTTTATCTCCCCTTACTGCTGCGCCATGCAGAAGCAGGCCATGGCCGAGAGTCCCAGTTCAGAGGAGGTAACTCCTGGCCCCTTGTTTACCCACGTCATAAACCCCCTCTCCCTACCCCCCTCCCTCACGTGCATGATCTATGTAACGTCTTGTGTTTCGTGGTTCTGCTTTTAAGACACTTGAAAAAAATCGGTGTGTGGATTTTTGTATTATGTTTTGCTGTTGAGTATTTGTTAACAGAAATGATAAATGCAGTGCCTGGAGCACTTGAACCAAAATAGAGGCCTTGAACACATAACCTTCTCTGGGAAAACAGAAGAGAATGGAGACAGGGGTGGACAAAGAATAACATACCTGGATGATAGAAGTTTTTTGACAGCATCTGAGAAGAGGGTCAAGTGGCGAACCATGATCGCTGATGGTCTTTGACAAAGAAGAAGAATCAGTGGATGCCCTCTTTTTTTTAAATTTTAAAGGTGACCCCACATTTTCATTATAACCCTCCTTTGAGTTCTTGTTTTGTGAAAGTAGGGAAATCCTTAAAAAAATGGGACTGGAACTGCGCATGAAAGTTTAGAGTGGTGAACATTTTTAACCACATTCATGTTCTTTATTTGTTGGGGTATTAATGATACAAACATAAAATTTTCATAAAGGAAAAAAAAATTTCAATGTACATTGACGCTGTTAGGAAACTTGGTTTACTACAGCATCAAACTTATAATGTAAATACACACTAGCAATAATTTACCCACCTGTGGTATATGTGTGTTTATGGACTCTTTGCATAGTAAATTTTGGTATGAGGGTGGTTGGAGGGCACCACTGGTAAGTCCTACTTCTTTTCTTTCCCTCTAGTGTTTCTGTCTTTCTTGCTTGCTCTTTCTGGGCACTTAACGGCCATCAGTGTGTCGATGCACTTCTCTTTATGCACTCAAGCCTTTGGTGTCAGACTAGGCACTGTGTCTATAGGGCTGTAAAACTCTATTCATATGATCATCTTCCCCTGTGTTTATGTGTAATTATCGAGAGAGAGAGAGAGATGTGAGTGTGTGTGTGTGGGGGGGGGGGGGGGGGGAACATGATTATTTTATTCACATGAGAGAGAGGGGAGGTGAGGCGGGAGGGAAGGAAGGAGGGAGAGATCTTTTTGGCTTTATTCTTTTTTGTAGCAGCTTTCGTCCCACTGCCAAAGTTTGCATTGTGTATGTTTTTGTGATCATATAGAAATACACCAGTCAGCCTAGCTATTTTATGTTTTAATTACGTTAGTTATTGTTTTTAGCTGCCGCATCTTTGAACTGCCTTGTCAACTGCCTTGTCAACTGGATTGATAAAAGACTTTTGTTTTATTATCCACGAATGATAAACTTTTGGGTTAGTTGCCCAGGGGGTTGAAAGGCACCCTTTGTCGGTCCTACTTCTTTTCTTTCTCCCTCTTGTTTCTGTATGTCTGTTTTGCTCCCCCCCCCCCTCGCACACACACACACACACTCACACATACACACACACACACAACTCACAAAATTTGCATTGTCATGTTCATGTACTTCTCATTCTTCGAAACACAGTTTTTTAAAAACTGCAATGTCCTTGAACTGTCTTGTCAGCTAGGTTTGTAAAAGCCTTCCTTTTTGTCTATAACTGATGTCTTTAAACTTGCGATGAGTTGATGTCAATCTCCGATGTCTTTGAACCAGTTTCTGTTGTGCATCAGATAGGTATTTTGCTATCACACACAGAAGACCCAAGTTTGATTCCTGTAATGGTAGAATTTTTATCATGCACCTTGGTCTCACTGCTGGGAAGTTGTATCCCTCTCAGCCTAGGTTGGCTCTTATAGGCAGGGTAAAAACCTGCATCCTAAATGTTCTAAATTGTATCAATGGAGGGATAAAATCACCTTCTTATGAAAGAATGCTGTTGATGTCACAAGTCTGTGGAAAAAATGACCATCATTGTGTCTATGTGCTTCTCTTTACTTGAATAGTAATATTCATTTGATGTGATGTAAACGACAGTTTCATTTTTTGTGTGTATTTGTGTCTGTGCACTTAGATAGTCTCTTATGTAATTTGTTTGACCGGTTTGTTTTGCTTTCACGTTATAGATGTTTGGATGGAAGTTTTTGTTCTTTGATCTAAAATTTTTTATTTTTTAAAATTGTTGTCATATGTTGCAGCATTTTATTGTCTTATGTGTTTTTCCCAATGGTATCTTTTCATATTTTGCACTGTCTTACTTCATGTTTGATCTGTAGTGAACATTTTGTTGTTAGCAAAAAGGTACTGTCTGTTTTGTGTGAGTGTCCTTTCATTTGGCATGTGTAGTGGATATGGTATATGATTGGTTTGAGAGTAATGCCCATTGTCATGAGTCAGATATGACTCACGGTTTAATTGTCTTTGTGTCTTTATATCTATTTTAGATAAGGTTAAAGAGATTTGTTTTTCTGGTGGAATTGTCAGTGGTTAGGTGGTCTTGTGGTGTTGTATGTGTGGTTGGAGGGCGTCACTGACTGGTAGTAAAAGATCCTACTTATTTTCTTCCTTATGTCCATCTGACATCATCATCATCATCATCATCATCATCATCATCATCATCATCATCATCATCATCATCATCATCATCATCATCTTCATCAGTCCCATAGTCTTGTCCACCGATGCAGTGTCACTAATTACTTTCCCTTAATCTCACTCCTTTCCTTTCCGTTGTTGGACTTGTTCATAGCCTCATCCTTTTCAGGTCTGGTCTGTCCACTCTCAGATGTTCCTCTCCTCTCTTTCTCTCAGCCTTCTCCTTCTGCCATCTTGTCCTGGACCTTGCTGCTCAGTCTGTGATAGTCCACATAATGTGTCTCTTTGCTTAAACAAAAAACAGATGTGTCCCCAACAGATTTAAGAGACATCAGAGTCAGTCATAATTATTCTGTTGCATCTTTTTTGCGACTTAAAGAAGTTAAATCTTGTTAAGGCTACTGCCTTCTAAACAGTTGATGTTGTTGAAGTTTAATGCTCTCCTAGACACCATTGGGGTAGTTTGAAGAGTGGGATTCTCAAATCTCCTACAGGACTTTGCGCTGACTGAGAAAGTGAGTTTGATTTTGTTTCCCACAAGGGGAAGGCTATGTTTATCGAGAGGATCTCTGTTTTTCTGCTGGGATCTTGCCATGACAGCCTGGTAGTCCCAGGGGTTGGTTGAAGGGTGCTGCTGGAAGGTCACTCTTCTTTTCTTCCCCGCTGTTGTTTTTGTCTATCTTTTTGCTTTTTGCTGTTTCCCAGAAGTAAATAACCGTTTTATCTTGTCTATGTGCTTCTTTCTCTTTAGTGGGTGGTTGGCGGGTGCTGTGGTCTGGTTTGCTCATTCTTT
This sequence comes from Aplysia californica, assembly GCF_000002075.1. Lineage (NCBI taxonomy): Eukaryota > Metazoa > Mollusca > Gastropoda > Aplysiida > Aplysiidae > Aplysia > Aplysia californica. Next base: position 49,813 of record NW_004797898.1, on the reverse strand, counting down.
CCTGTCAGACATCCATCGTCCTTATCCCTCCTCAGTTTTTGTGTTTGTTACTCTCTTTTAACACCTCTAATCTTCAGCACTTATATGACTTAATTGTATTGCAAGTGCTGTAAAACTCTTCCTAAAACTAAAGCTCCTCTTTATTCAAACTAGTTGTCTAAACTGTGTAAAAATAAAAATGGGTTAACATTTTAAAAACAATAATTCATATTTTTTGTGGTCAGGCTCAGAACCAGAGCAAGGCGGGCTTCTCACTCTCCGGCATGAAGTCCAAACTGTTTGGGGCAGACACTCCTGAGCAGAGAGAGGCCAAACTGAAGCAGCTTGACCAGCAGATTGCTCAGGCTGAGACAGATCTCAAGCGGGTTCAGGAAGAGGCCGAGTGAGTATGGTGGGGAGTGGGTCAGGGGTCACCCATGTAAGTGATGGAAGCAATTTTGTTGGCAGGTCTCCTACTTCTTTTATTTCCCTCTGTTGTTTCAATCTTTGTCTTGCTCTTCCTAAAGTTTAACGTGTTTGTTTTTTTAACCTGTGGCCTGTGGGTGATTGGAGGGTACGGCCTGTAAGTTCTTCTTAACTTTCCCTCTGGTGTTTCCATCTGTTTGTCTTGCTTTTTTTCTCAGCACTAAGTGTCCATAGCGGGTGGTTGGTGGGTGCTCTAGTGTGGTTTGCTCCTTCCATCCTAGCAAAAATCTACCATCCTGATCCCTCCTTCTTTTTGTGTATTTTGTTACTTTCTTGTATCTCCTCTAATCTTCAGTGCTTATATGACATTGTGTTGGAGAGCTCTCCATGTATTTCTGTCCTTAGCTAGATAGAATCCACCTCTGTCCAGATGTATTTAATCTCCTTTAGGCCCGATTCCAAATACTTTTAGACCTACCTGTCTTTCTCTTTCCACGTGGAATCCATCTTAAGACTGGGGGTAATGTTGTTTTCGGTTTTCTCAAGGTGTGTCCAGTTCATTTCCATTTTCTCTTTCTGATTTCTGTGTCTATTTATAGCCAAATTAGTTTCTTTGGGCAAAAGGAAAATCATGGGAAATTCAGGTTCACACTAATTGCTTTTCGTTCAATATTTTGTTGCCTGTTCTGAAGTATCTTTTTGAGCTCAGTGTCTAATGTTCAGTAGGTTTTTAAAATTAAGAAAGCAGAAAGATTTTCATCTCCAACAATCAAAGTAACAGATACAGTAGATCATGACTATAGCGGCTCCTGCTACAGTGGGACAATCCCTACAGTGGGACCTTACCGGGATCCCCGTTTTTTTTCTGTTAACTCAATTACCTGTGCTCGGGTTTAGCGGAGCAAGGAAAAGCCCAAACTCGGATACAGCGGGAGAGATCGAGCAAGCTCTAGCTGGGGGGAAGGGTTTTGGGGGGCTAAGGGAGGGCTCCAAACAGGCAGTCTGCGGTTCGGCGTTATGATTAGCCAGTCCAGTGATGAGTGAGGTGGGACGGGCGGCAGACAGATGGTTCGGAGAGACGCGTTACGTGAGCCACTCCAAATTGAAAAGTGATGTGCCGTAGCTTAGAGGCTCAGTATGAGAGCGTATAGGCCATAGCCCTAGGCCTAGGCTAGGCCAAAAAGTTAAAAAAGGGGAGAGCTTGTAGAATGTTATTCCTGATTCATTGAATTGCGGTCGTTGATGCTCAGAGGCATACACACGCATCCTCTTCACAAGTTATCTACAATAGGCCTACTGGTACAATAGACAGCACAAGCAATGAGACAGAGGAAAAGACGGCTTCCAACTAAGACAAAAGGAAATGCTTCTCACTAGAATTAAAGGCAGAGATAATCGACAAAGTTGACAATAAAAGGAAGACTAATCTAAAGTACAAATTTTATTGATATGGAAGGGAGGTAATCATGTGGATTTTTAGAAAATTTCAGGTAATTTCCCCTTTGCATTCCTATAGCGGGAACTCGCCTACAGCTGGATTTTTCTTCTGGAACCAAAAGTCCCGCTATAGCCGTGTTCCACTGTACTATTGTATGTCTATTACGGATTTATTCTTCCACTGAAGCCCTTGAAATAATCTGTTTTGCATCTTGTGAGGCTTTTATGATTTCTACTAAAGGAGTGGAAATTATTATTTCTGTCTAGCAGGGCTATTATATTAATTACTTGCTCTGAAAAGAAGGAGCAAATTCTTTAAGTTTTCTGAACAGGTGGTTGGAGGATGCCTCTGGTAGGTCTTTCTTTTTTTTTCCTACTGTCATTTCTGTCTTATTTTCCTATTTTTTGTCTACTCGAAATGACTATTATTGCATTGATGTGTATCTTTTTACTTTCAAAAACAAAACAATAATTAGCTCTTGTCTCTCTCACACCACCCCAGGCTGTACACGGGTCAGTCGTTGCGAGACATTGACCGATTCCAGCGACAGAAGACCAAAGACCTTCAAGAGATCTTCACCAACTACGCCGTGCTGCAGATTAAGCAGTGCAAAAAGGTCAGGGACAGAGTAGCTCAGTGGGTGATTGGTGGGTGCTCTCGTATGGTTCGCTCCACATGATTTACCGGAGTCCAGTTTAGACAAGATATCACTTAAAACTTGGAAGATTTTGTAAAGGAGATTTGTTGAATGGAAATTGTAACAAAAAGTGCTAAATAGAGAGAAGTCAAATGTTGGAACAAATCTCTGAGTATGCTCAAATTGTTTTTTGTAAACCTTAATGCAAAAATAGATTTCAAGTACAAATTGAAAATGTTCATTTCGTTGTTCAGAAATATTTTTCACTGTAGTCACTTTTCTGCTTATTCTCACAAAATAATAAAAGAAAAATATTTTCTGGCAGTGCTTTGCAGTGCTGTGGTTGTATCATCGCTAAGCTGAGAGTACTTTCCTGTGACAATATCACCTGATATACCTGTGTTGAAGTAATATAAGATCATTGATTCCAGCATGTTTTGTCCCAAAATAGTTTAAAGGCAGTAAAGATTAAAGGTCCCTCTAGCAATCTTATTCAAACAAAACAAAAATCAGAAGTTCAAATATTGGAGACAGTCCTATTTGCCACAGAGAACGTCATGTTGAGAACCCTGTTGTTAAACTGCTGTCATTTCTTTCACCTCTCATTCAAACTCTCTCCTTTTTCAGGGTATTGCTATCTGGACCAGTGCCAAGGACTGTTTTAGTAAGATGTAACTCCACCGACAAGATATTGTCAGATCGAATGCAAGGGAAGGATGTGGCATGGATGGCAGAGAGGAGATCTGGCATCAAGCACAGAAATGAGATGTCACATCATCAGACTAAACTTACAGGACAACGACAGTTCGATGGACACAAGATATATCTGTGATGGTTCACTGGAAGCTTCTGTCTTGGAAGAAACCATATTAGAGTGGTGCAATTATTTATAATGAGCTGTGTGTACTTGGGTTTTATTTTCGTTTTCCAGACTTACGCTGGTGTTTATGGTCGCTTCCTACATTGTAGTAATATCTCCCCCGTCCCTCCTCCCCCCCCCCCCCCTTTTCCAATGTCATGCTGTCATGTTGAAAAACTTAATGAAGCGGACACAGTATGCTGACAGACAAGGTATTCCGTCTTGTCGCTTGGGCCACCACTGATTGTTGATATTGACTGCAATCACATTTTTTTCTACACATGGCCTAATTTTCTTTTTTTCAGTTTCATTCTGCTTCTATGTTGCCAATGCATTCTTGTGTTCACCACATATCAGGATGATGTGTCTCTCTGGCTGTAACTTATGCCTCAGATCTCAAAGGAGGATGATCATTTTGTAGTGGCATTTACAGTAAACCAGATGTTTTGACAAGCGCTAAGTTGTCATATGGTAACCCCAATATAACAAAGTGCTATCTCATTTACATTCTCCTTTGAAATATTTGAGTTTATAATTTTCCCACACCATATCTTCTTTAAGTGAAGAACAAAGTTGACATGATTTTATCTCAGACAGTAAAGGAATGGGAGTTTTAACTTTTATATATGGTGTAGAGGGAGTTCACAGGGAGGCCTCGGACACTGCAACTACAAGCACTAAAAATTTAGAGTCAAAACCTTTTTATTCTAGGGTTGCAACTTATCGCTGTTGTAAGTCTCTCCCTTTAGTTGTGTGGTCATTGGATGTTGATATTTGACTCTTAAATGAAGAGACACCATGTGTACGTGGCGTCGGTGGCCTAATGGTTAGGCGACCGGACTCGTAATCGTGAGGTTGCGGGTTCGGGGGTTCTAGCCTTTCCATTAAATTACTTTACAACAACGATGTTTTGAGATAAGGTTTACCAATGAACATAATAGTTTGCACATAAAGACCCTTTGAGATAAAAACACATTTTTTTGGAGGGAGGTTTATAAGTCTATATGAAAATCCTGCAACACGTGCAATAATTGAAGGTACTTTTTTCGAAAAAATATTTGTTCTCACTTTGTATAACATTTAGTACAAAGTGAAGTCAACTTTATTTCATTGTTATACAGAGATAATGGAGCTGTGTACTTATTGAATGTTTTATGTAGATATTTGGAATGTCACTTTTAGTGAACATGCTTTGAATTCTTGGAAAGTAGGATAATAATTCACTCCGCCCTTTATTGTTTGTTATGATGTTGACGTTTCTTTCACTACAAGTTGAGGGACCTAAAATGTTAACTATATTATGTTGTGCAGGACATGAAAGCCCACTAGTGGCCAAAACGTTTTTCTGGACTTGTTATTTATTTTGTCTCATCATCATATCCTGTATGGATTTTGGATTTTTTTGTTAACATTCTTTGTTATCGGTTGTTTTGTTGAGATTTTTTAAACGTTTTTTTTTTCTTTAGTTTGCAAAACTGTGCTCATTACACAAACCACTGTGCAATACATTCCTTGGAAGGGCTAAAGAAAACAATTATGTACAGCAAAGATATTTACAATGGTGTTATAGTATAGTGTATATTTTTGCCATCTTGGCTTGTCTCGGATGATGTTCTTGTGCACTTTTACCCCCTCAGTTCTTTCTTTTTTGTTGTTGTTGTTGTTATTTTTGACATTACTATCTCCCTTTCATCATTTGTCAACTTCAAGAGAAAGATTTTTATTTATTCTTGGGTTTGGGTCTTGTTCCAGTTAAACCACCCCCTCCCCACCCCTCCTTTCCTTTTTAAAATGTTTGCGCTAACGGTAGCTGTTTTGGGTGGTTGGTGGGTGTGCTTGCGCAGTCTGCTTGTTCATATTTTCAGTGTGTTTTTAGGCTCTGAATGTTCTTTTGATGAAATGATATCTCTGACCTCGGGCACGAGTGGTTGGAGATAGCCACTAGTAGGTCCTACCTCTCTACTTTGTCTTTGTTCTTTCTGTCTATTAGCCTTATTTTTTTTCCTAACTCTAAACTTTAGTGTTATTTCTTAAACAGCTGTGAGGACTCTAGCCTACTCTAGATCTAGAACACAACAGTTCAAGTCGTTGTTTTAGCACAGGACCATGCTTGTTCCATCTTGGTAGTGGCCGGCTTGTTTATTTTTCCAGTGGTCTTCCTTGACATATGTGGCACGACGCTGTGGAATCAGGCTCTTGTCCATTTTGGGGCGTACGGAGTTGATGGTATCATCTTAAGGCCTGTCCATTTTGACATTTTCCTTGTTTTGGGTGAAAATAATATCCATCTGTTGAATAAGTCGAGATATGTGTAATTGAAGGAGGTGACGGTCATCGGGTTTCGTAGGTAAAATTGGCGAGAAAATGGCCACCAAAGTTGAGTTATTTGTTTAGCTTGAGAGTCCACGGAAACTGAAAATTTACATTTTATCTGCCTTTAACCAACGTTTTTCTGTAAGGTCAACACAGAAATGTGCTCTTTAATGGACATGAAAGGTGTTGAACCAAGAAACAAAAATCCGATGAAAATTCCCAAACCTGCGCTGAAAATGCCAATTTCCTGATTTTCATTATTTTGATGAGCGCCTGATTTCACCGCCCTGCCTCACATATGATCAATTCTGTCTATCTGTAAGTGAAGGTAGTCGTTTGGTAACATTACATCCCCCTTTCAAAAGTGATTTTTTTTTCATTTCAACATTTGCTCTTCATGAGTCTGCTGAGTCTGAGTTTGTAAAAGTTCTCCAAAAAGTCTTTTTTTCCCAGTTTTATTGTCTTTTCCTCTAGCTTCTTCATGTTATGCATGTAATGAACACTGGCACTTTTGATGTATCGGTGAGGTGCTCTGCATGTGTGGTGAAACGGTAAGTTGCTTTACACAGTTACATATGTGGTCTCTGCTCTCTTTTCTATCATGGTACTATTGACATTTCCATCTCTGTTATAAGAGACATATCAATGTTTTGTTCTGGGATGTCATGATCACTTAATCAGTTTCTATTTGGTGGGTCATTTAATATTTGCTTTATGTTCTTGACATGCCATTTCAAATAGTGGCGTGCTGCTTCTTTCCAAGTTTTAACAGTAGCCTGCCATTACTGATTTTTATTTAGAGACAGCGATATGCTCCGAGACACTCCTCAGTGACCACCCATCTCAGAGCCACAGCATCGATATTGCTTCAAACATGCATCCACTCTTCACTTAATTACATTTCACTCTTAACTTAAGTATGGCACTGGCGATGTAGGGGTTATGTGCTTCGCTATCACGTGCAGAACACTCGAATTTGATTCCGACTGGGGAGAATCTGTATCGAGTGTCTGGGTCTTTCATCTGGGGCACTTGCCCTGATGGATTTGAAACCTCCATCTTAACTGATTCTGTCCATTCGGCCGCTGACAGCGGCTCTGAGTTTTTCCGCTGCGTCCATTCGGCCGCTGTGAGCGGCTCAACGAAATCCGAAACAAAGGTGCACTTTTTAACATAGTTCCAACTTTTTAAGTTGTCGAAAGGAAGTAGAACTTGTAAACAAACCTGACCTCAATCTCTGAGCGCCAATATCGATCGAAACTCCGCGAAATTCTTGCAAAAATCGTTGTTTTGTTGTTGCGATGTAGGCTAGATCTAAGGGTAAACAACACGGAGCCTGGTATAATAGAAAGGCTCTTCAAAGAAAGATATTCAACTAAATTTGTGAAATTCTTGCATAAATGTGTGCTAGGGTGATATCGCTACAATGTTGTGTTGATTCCTATGGATTATAAGGACTTGTAGAGCTGAGAAAATGCGGTAAGTCGAAATTTTCGAAGAGCTGTTGCGCAATTTTTTTTTCTCATTCGTTTTTGTCAGAAGGAAAATGTAATACAAACAGATTATAGGTCATTGTTATTGATATAAACAGATTTTTCTATTTATTCCCATCAGTTTGGTATATGACAATACCTATTAGAGTGACTTAGAGCTTCACAGTAATGCATTAAATAGATGCACCTCAGGTCTAAAACTGAGCAGGGAAAAATAACTCTGTCCAGAGCCTGAAAAAATCATGGACGGAATCAGTTAAGTTTGATTGCAAGCTTGGCACCTGGCTGGATTTTATTCTTGCATAGTCTCCATGTGTTCAATTGTTTTTTTCATCTTTGGCTCTTCGTAGCTTTTGACCCTGTCTGTGCCCAAGCTTTCTCTTTACCTGTTGCTGCCAAAAGCGCTCTAAAACTCTTGATTGGAGGTGTCTTTTTCAGTGTCAACTACTCCTTCTGATGAATTTTTTTTACCCTTGAAACAAAAATGCGTTATGTGAGATGTGAGTGAATCTTGATCAACCTCTGAAACAAATGCAAGAGGTTGGTGGGTGCTCTGGTGTGGTTTTCTCCTTCTTTCTTACCATCGTTACTTCTCCTTTTTTGTGTTTGTTATTCTCTTGTAGCGATTCTAATCTTGGGCATTGATATGAATTCATTGTGTTGTAAGTGCTGTAACATGCTTACCAAAACGTGAACCTGTAGCTGTCCTTTATAATGCATGCATGTGGTGTGAATCTGATGACCCAGATGTCTAACAGGTTGACAGTCTGAATGGTTCAACAGCGTCTGTGGTGTAATGTAATGGTTAACTCTTTAATGTTACAAATAAAAGGTGTGTGATTTCTGTATGGGATATTCTGTTTTATCGAATATCTCGGTGTTTCTGCAGGGATGCTGCCTCACGTACATTCAGCTGGGTTTGGCCCTGACAGACACAGTGGGAGCAGCGTGCCCTGTAAATTATTCAAATGATGTAGTGTCAGTGAGGATGTTGAACATTTAAACTGGATGTTTAATCTCTCAATGTTGTTGTGTGGTGCTTATATGACAAAAGTTGGGTTGTTTGAGCCGTAAAACATCTACTCAATCAATCAGTCAATCAATCGGTGTTTTTGTCGGTGCGGCTGTATGGCTTTTTGTCAATGCCCACTGGCACTGTAATCCCACGCTAATATAAGAAGGTACAAAGACTGCTTTGTAGAAGTATTGTAACCATTCACATTGGATGTTTGTATATTGTGCTGTATCGGATTAGTAAGTAGCCTGTAAGCTGTTGCGAAAATTTTGTACATGATGCCAATGCAAGCCGTGCTCAACATGCTTTTCTAATCTGTGTTCATTGATTGTTTTTATTTCTGCCCGTGATAGTACATGAGCACATCTATTATGTTTGGTATGTAGATAGGGCTGAGGGTATGTGTGGTATATTTTAAGTGTGCAAATTATATAATTATGATAATAGATTGCATTTGTATAGCACTCTATCCCATACAAGTATAAGCTCTGAGTGTAGTGTTGTCATATCAAAAATGTTAGTTGAGTTTGTATTTGAGCATGTTTATTAAGATATTAATACTGGTATTAAGTTGAACTTGCATCAATGTAATTTATTTCTAATGCCGAGAGTAGATATATCGCATCATTGTATCATCCATGAAAGTTGCAAACTGAGAAAAATCCATATGGAAAATGAAGGGCACGGGATGATGATAGCTTCACACAACTGCTTGAAGATTGAGGAAACCTATGTTGTGTTGAAAAAATAGCTATGGACTGTATTTCCATTGCAGTGGTTAAAAACCCAAATGTGGACTAGTGACGAGATAAAGCAAAGGAAATGAAGTGTAGAAAAAGAAGAAAAGATTCAGAAAAAAAAATTTGGGTGAAAGCGAGAGAAAAATGGAATGAAAGTATTTGGAACAATGATGGAGTGAAGAGCCATTGAAAATGGAGTGCCCTCAACTCATGCTGCGCTGCTTATCTGTGCAATCTTTTTTCACTGGTATTTAATTTGCAGTTCTATTACGATTTATTGTTCATTGAAGAATGTAGATTTCTTAATTAGAGAAAGGGTTCCATATGGAGTTGATTGATGTTTACAAATGTATGCTTATGACTGTGTGTTCACAAGACTTTTCTTTTTACCTTTTTCTCTACCATTTTCCCTATGTTCATTCAATTACATTCATTAAAACACCTCTTTCGCCCTGCCCGCCCCCCCCATCATGAACAATAAAGAATGATGAAAAACTGGACAAAATATAACTGAGTTGAGGGTTTTTGTTGTTGTTGGTTATAATTATTTTCCATATTAATGAGTGAGATAGAAATGATTTTGTCTTTACTAAAACATGCCTTACTCTCCTGTGTTTGGGCCTTTGTCTACCTGTTCAATGGTGTGTGTGTGTGTGTGTGTGTGTTTGTGTATCTTACAAATATACTATGTGCTTTTTCTTAATAGAAAAGAAAACGATAAATACAACATGTACGATGCATGCTTTAAAAACTTGAGAGATTTCATCAACCTCTCATAGTATTCATCATGCTGTCAGTAGCAGTAAAGACAATATTATATTTGTCCTGCTGCATGTTAATGCTTTCCATTTTCTTGTCTCAGTGTCGCATAGGGACGCTAGTTCTTGTAGTGGTATGTGGTATAAACCGCCGCTCTTGTTTGCATATTCCTTCTCCACTTATTGCAAGAACCTGGTTGTGGCCAGTTAGATTGTTGGAGACCATAGGCACTACTTCTTTTCTTTCTCTCTTTTGTAACTGTCTGCGTGGTTGGCGGGTGCTCTGGTGTGGTTTGCTCCTTCTTTCCTGTCAAACATCAATCTGTCATCCTGATCTCCCCTCCTTCTTTTTTGTGTATGTTACTCCCTTGTAACACATAATCTATTCTTCGGCACTTATATGACCTTAATGTGTTGCAAGTGCTGTAAAATTCGCACTAAAACTAAACTAAACTGTCTGTCAAGTTTACTTTTTGCCTGCTCAAGACTTTCACTGCATTATTGTGCTTCTCGAGAATACAGCTCAAACAAACTGAGGATGACTGTGTAGTGTGTTGACAGCTCATTAACTACAGTAGCACAGTACAGTACTACTTCTCTTTTTGTTGAAAGCATGAGTGTCTTTTACCTTCTTGTAAGAGATGACAGGAACACAGTATTGATTGACAGATGGAGGGAGGATGCCAGGGGAAGGTTCAACTTCTTTGTTTCCCTCTGTTGTTTCTATTGCAACCAGACGACATGAATTTGGTTCACAAGTTGGGAAGTCAGTTTGTCTAGTGTCCCCTTCAGTCAGCCTGTAAGTTGTATCCACTGCACTTAGCAAATGTTATTCCTGCTGGCAGGGTGGAAGCATTAACAATTAACCATGGCGAGTGGTTGGCCCGAACAGGCAGGTGTAAACCAGGTCACCTTATAATGATCTAAATTGTGTTGTTTGAATTGTAAAACATTCCAATAATTAAAACAGACATTGTTCAGTTACACAACTATGTGGAGATATGGGGAGCCTTTAAATAATGTTCCCTTTTGCAAGTTTAACCTCTTCGCCGCCGTGCCCGTAGCATTTACGTGCCTGAACCGAGTAGCGCTGTGCCTATGACCCATAGAATTTATGGGACTATGACAGAGGCTGCTTTGATACACATTATAAGGGAAGTTGCTACTAAAATCTTGCAATTGTTATTGGACTACCTTCCCTCTTTATTTACATCCGTTTTCCCTCCATTTGAAAGTGAAAGCATCAGATTTAGATTTTAGCTCGCAGAGAACATTAGATCTAGATCTACACATCTACCGCACAAAAATGATTTACTAGCAGTAAACAGAGATGGGCTTACATGTATATGGATTGTGCGAGCATTGTATAAAGTAGGCAAAGCCTCTTGTCACTTTCTCTTTACCTACAAACACTCACGCAACATAATTCCCCTTTTTTTGGTCTCAGCCATTCCTCGAATGTGTGTGGTAATGTTTTTGTCTGGTGGTACTGTTTTTGCATCATATAACTAATTCTAACTTTTCTTCATCTATCTCTCAATGAAATCCCCCCCTCAAAATTATATCAATAGAAACGAGGTTCAATGTAGAATGTACATGCAAAAATTCATGAGGAAATATTCCATGTTATGGGAGGAAGAGTGGGGTCACCCCTGAGCAGCCTTGGTTCACGGGATTTCATGCGGCACAGGGGCCTATTTACCTGCGGCACTGAAGCGGTTAATAGGATGTTAAACTGACTCCCACCCCATCTTTTGAAAGAGACAACAAAATGACAACTAAAGCTTTCATAAAAAACAAATACGCCAATAGAGTAATCGATTTATTGGGTCCTATAACGCCACAACATTTCAAATCAAACGGCAAACTGCACATTTGTTGTTTCATTCAAAATGCCATTTCCTCTCAAAAGTGATTAATTTAACATGTCATGAGTATGTAAACATGGCGATGGGGTTTTATAACAATGTATGGATTGTTAAGTCGTACAAAGTACAAATGTAGAGTGAACAAAATAGACTTATGCACATGGTACCGCTGCACTATTTGATGTAAGTAATAATGTTTCGCATTTCAAATTTCAAAATAATGCAATGTCAGTTGAGGCAACAGTAAATTTAGGAACAAAAAGAAAAATGTTGGCTTCTATTTGATTTAGCACTGTCCAAAGAGTGTGCCTGTGATAGTTTGAGGAATGTACTAGTTGGAGTGGGGTCTCTGACGTTTTTTGTCTTTGCCGAGACATAACCTGGGGATATTCCTACAAGAGTATTTGACATGACCACTAATGCTTCCTCCAGGCTCTAGAAAATCAGACGAACCATGTATGGTTTTCTCATACCTGTATTTCAGTGTATTCGGAAAAAAAGCACATGTAGAATCTGAGCATTCTAGTTTCGTACGTTCTTACAATGATTACATTTTAAGATTGAAGTTGACGATTGTCTAGGTTTCGTTGAAATTATCCCACAGAGTGGAGAGAAAAGATCACATGACTGGAAGCAAATACTTCTCTGCCGAATCAACATAGCACTTTTCTAGGCCCTGGGATCTATAAAAAAAACCCACCCAACCATGCTTGAAACCTTGATCCAAAATAAAATCAGCACCCACAGAAATAGAAAAATCTAGTTGCCAAATTCTATGGATCTTACAGTTATGTCAATGTTCGCTGTTGTGGAGTTGGAACTCTTATCACAAATAATACTGTTCGTTTTACGCATGGTATAGTACACAACATCTCACAACTATAATGAGTGCTGCACTGGGGTTGCAGAATAAACAGTCTTTCCTTCATCGTGACAAGAGTAATTGTAATGGGTTCACAAACAACATACAACTGTTTAAAATCATGAGAATATAAAGTTTAAAAAGTAGTTAATAACAGAGTTGACAAAATGAGTTTTAAGGATACAATTTATCTAACCAGAAAAAAATATAAACATATGGTTTTGGCTACATACAAAAAACAAGAAATAAAATGCCTTGATCTGAGATTTAGAAACATCAACTTTCCTGTATATGTATGTTTTGTAGATTGCATATCTGGAAACAGGAGACGTAAAATGAGCGTTTCATCTGATAGAAAATACATGTATATTTTCCTGTGGTAGAAAAGTTCTCACAACACCCAGCCACTTCATAAACATACCAAGCAGAAGCAAACACAGGAATGAATATTTGCCAGATATCTCATTCGATATTTCACCGATTAGAAATTAGGTACAACTGATGAATCTCCAACATTCCTATTTGACTCACTGACCAAAGTTGAATGGAACCTAAACAGAAGTTGCACACTTGTACATGGTCAGAGTGTGTGTATACAAAAGGTCAGTTTACGCATCCGCTCATCGGTCCCCGGGCTCACACATTTATTGTACATGTTCAGTGTTATTTTCAACACACAAATAAGCCACCACTCATCTCTCGGCAGCTGCGCTACATTTGCACAAATCCAAACATTCACTTGTATTCATGATCCAAAATACTCAGAAAAGAAGAAAAGAAAAATTAAACTCATATTTCCCTCCCGTCTGTCTTTTCCATTCAAATCTTTCCCTCCCATAAGCCCCTCCCTTTCACTCTTTCTGCTTGTTCACCACCTTTATCTGCTGACACATGTTACAGTATGGCTAGTAGAAGTGGGGTGGGGGGGTGGAGAGCATAAAAGTCAAGAGTTCATATCACAGTAAAAACACGCCATGGTCACTACACAGCTGTGTCAACAAACAACACACGCGTCAAGGTTATTTATCTATTAATTAATTAATTTTTTTTTACAAAAATAGGTCACAAATCTCATCACTGACATTAAAAAACATTGTGCAATGTGTGCATCTCAAATTCTGCATTAAAACATACAGGCCAGTGGTCCCTTTCCAATAACTTCCCTGCTTTAAATAATTTTGAAAGAAGGCTGAGTGGATTCATTTAATAACTGATAACCCATTTTTCTACACAAGGGTCAGCTTGATAATAATTAAGGCCAAAGGAAAGGCCATCATAGTTGTCACAAGAAGAATGTGTAATCCGGAAGTTTTTAACTACCTCTGTAAATTTTCAAGCAGTAATTCATCCTTCATAAGAGAGCGGAGACACTTATTTGCAAATATGTAATAGAAACATGTCACTATTTCTTCCTCAAAGCGACAACTTTCGATAAATAAAGGGACTTAATTTCGGGGGACCACCAGTATATAATAATGTTGGATTCATCATATCACAGTTTTTTGCTTTGAAAAATACAAATAGTACATAATACAGTCAAAGTATATATAATATATAAATATCTATATGATTTATATACAGTAAAACCAGCAGTGTAACATCTTCAGTTTTGCCAGTACTGTGAAGCAGATATCGTCGGGAAGTGTTAGTCTCAGGGAGTATGTATGACCACAGACGCTGAACAATAAAATGGATTATTTTAGCAGTTTCCGACAGTTTTGAACATAGACATGGTTAAAGATCTAACAGATGCCAATGAAGGGATTAATTTTTTTATATTTTTTTTTCATTTCTCCTTCTTCTTCTTCCTCTTCTTCTTCTTTTTTCAGAGCCCACCCGAGAACTGATCCTTTTGCAAGTGAATATTCGCAAGCCTTGGCAAGCAGGAGGCAACTGAAAAATCCCACTAGCACTTTCTGAAGTTCAATGATGAAAAAAAAAAATATCCTAAAAGTAGCAAATGGTACCTTTGAGAAATTGAAGACATTTTTGCGCTATAACATAATTTATGCTTTCCTGACCAAAACCTAACAATTTTGATTACAACGGATATTTTTGCAGGATATTTTAAACTGTGAGTGGCCTTTTTGATCCAACACTACAATCACATGATGGGAGTGTTGCAGAGAGTCAGATTCCAAATCCACACTAGAAAAAATCCCAAACCACGATATTTTGTTACTTCACTAAAACATGGGCAAAAGGTACATTAAGAGGAGGTATCCGGTGGGTCTGAGGTGGTGGTGGACCTGGGACACCAAATTGGAAAAACTTGAACTGACATTCTGGCAGCTTTTGACATATTGGGACCCAAGAATAACGAGCTTCTCCTCCCTCCGTTACACTTCCTTTAAAGACATCTGAGTTCAAGTTTTCATACGCTACACATCCATCAAATGAACCAAATGAACATGCTTTTTTTATGTCCGAAAAAAAGAAATTGGAGTTTTAGCTTTCACATATGGTGAAGAAGGAGTACTGGGGGAGGTCCAAGCCACTTCAACTCCAAACACAAAAAATTTTGAGTTATAACAATGTCGTTCTGGGGTCATCATTCTACCAGGAGTAAAACGAAAGTAAAGCTCAGCATCCCTTCACCAATACACTGTGGTACATCTCATTCGACGAAACAACGCAGTAATATTCTGTCAGACAGTCGATGACCTTTGACCCAACTTGGTCAATGTGAGCACTTATGAGTTAAGGGGTTATATATAAATATGCATAATAATGATAATAGGTTCTAAAGATGACAGGATAATAGATGTCTTGTGAGTGAAAGATGTACACAAACAAGAAATGTTCGGTATTGAGTTACAAGAATATGGACATGGTTTTCTGGCTCAGAGTGACATGACAGTGGAGGAAATCACAAAATAAACAACATGGTTCGAAAAAAGAAGAGACTGGAGGCTCAAGCTCACTTGAATAACAAAGGGAAAATTAACAAGTGAAAGGTGAAAAAATATGCTTTTAAGAAAAGAAAACATATACTATGGGCTTTAAACTTTAATAATTAACAGTCAACCAGCAGATGTGTTTGTCTAGAAGGAAAAGGGACATAACAAACAACCCTCAGGTGTATGTGGTGCAGTATAGCAGCAATGACTGAAACTTTCATCATGTACACTTTGTTAAATGTCGCATGTGTGTACTACTGTCTACCCTCGTGCTCCATAGCTCTTTATCTCCAAGGGGGGTAAACCCACTGCTGGGGTCCTTTTTTGGCACTAAATCTTAAAATGACGAAAACGTCACTAAATGGGTCATTAAATCGAAACTAGCGAAACTATTATGACAGTACTTCATTTTATGAATGAAATTTCGGTAAAAGAAACCCGTTTTCGG
The DNA here is from genome assembly GCF_000002075.1 of Aplysia californica. Taxonomy (NCBI): domain Eukaryota; kingdom Metazoa; phylum Mollusca; class Gastropoda; order Aplysiida; family Aplysiidae; genus Aplysia; species Aplysia californica. The sequence continues at coordinate 34,077 of NW_004797898.1, read as the reverse complement.
AATATGTCGAAAAGTGATTTGATGTTGAAGTCGTCGTAAAGGAATGTGTCCGAGCCACTGCCAGCGGCTCTCCACCTTAGCAGTTCCAACCGCCAGCCGCGGAGAGCGGCTTGCCGGAGGTAAAGAGTTAACTCAAGGTTAAAGGCCTCCACACTGTTGTCATTTACATACACATTTTAGTTTTTCCTCGACATTCCAATTGAAGAGTAAGTCTTAAACATTTAAATTTAACAAGTGGTAGCTTCACACGTATGGCTAGTTCATGTGCAAAATCCATTTTAGATTTTTTAAAAACCCAGATGTAACAAGGCATCTTGGGTAAGAAGGGATGAGAGAAAGCACAAACGGATACGACAGTCACAACTCAGAACAAAAGTAAGTGAAAAGAGAAACGCACAGCTCAAAACATCTCAACACTGAATTGCTCACACAATGAAGAATTTTCTGCAAAACAACCACATGCTGCACACCAAAACATAACAGCAACGCTTTCTGGCAGGTTAAAAACGGAAACAAAGCGTGGGACTAATTACATGTAAGCATTATCATAATATGAGTGAAAAAAAATACATTTAATAAACATTAGTGTATCAATTTCCTGGTTGAGAGTTCAGGAAAAGTAAAAAATTATATGTGTAAAGAAATTGACACAGAAAGAGCCAATATAATAGATATTACACAATTAAGCAATATTATTACAAAGATTATAATTTCAATGCTTTCTACAAAATAAATCTAACAAGAACCACTAATATACAAAACAGAAAGCTTGGAGCCTCATAAATCTGAGTGAAAGCAGCTTAACGCAGAGTTTTCACTATAAAGAGCAATTCAGATATGTAATCATAAGAGCTTACAGCAACAACAACAACAAAAAAAACTGTTTAAATCTCTCAGCTCTAGAGAGCATGCAGGCAAGCCAAAACCCACCCTGAGGCACTCAATAGTACACTGAGGAGACAGCCATTGTCCTAGGTTGACCTAATACCTCTAAAACACACACACACACACACACAACACACACACACATACACACACACACACAACACACACACATGCACACACACACACACTCAAACATAAACACACACACATACACACACACACACACACACACACACACACACACACACACACACACACACACACACACACATGAGCAACAAAAATCCAAACAAGGTCTTCATCCCTACACTACTAAAAGCAAGTGTTCAGGTTCAACAGCTCTATCAATACTATTAAGTTATTTAAGAAACGAGCCCTCCGAATTTAACATCAATCTCAGATAGGACAGAGCCAAATGAGTTGAAAGCCTTGAAATCACCACAGAATGACTCCTGTTCAAGAACACTCAATCTGGAATTTGAACCAGGGCCTTCCGCTCCATAGTCCAGCTTGATACCAATTGAGCAGACGGAGCACCCACATCTCTACACTGCCAGGCCCTAGATTAATTTATCCGTAATGTTTTAAACCCCTATCAACACTATTTGTATCACTGAGAAGGAGAGTAATTTGAAGCCTTCCGGTCAATGCTTAATTCGAGTTTCGAGGGAAACATCTATGCAGGAGGCACTCAAAAAAAAAATCAAACTCAAGCAAGAATTAAACTTGTAACCATACACCATGGCACAAGGCAGTCACATGAATATGTTCTGTGACCACAAATATGCAAAGAGAACTTTTCTCTGAAAAACAAACCCTCTAAAAGGGCAAGGGTACGTTGAAAAATTATAGTGCAGTTTGAAATTATAAATACTCCAAACAGAATAAGAAGTCTTTAAGCCAACATTCGGTTTTGCAATATATGAATAATTTCAAAGTAAAAAACGAATATGCAATAAGATCAAGTGATAAAAAAGTAAAGAGAGTATAAGCTGACAGCATGAAAATTTCACTTATTGCAACAACTGTGCAGCTTCTTTCTCACAAATTAATACTTCATACTGATAGGCTTCCAAGCAAACGAAAGATGCAGGTGATAACCTTTCTACCATGTGTATTCAACGAGAATGACAGCAGTTTGTGTGACTTAAAAAAACAAATACCACTCCAAACAAACTTCTCTGTGTTGCCCAGAACACGTACTACCGGAAAATCAGGATGAATCATTGACAAAGGGAAGGTGACAAGGGGACAGAGATGATATTGTGGCTCACTTTCATTACAAGAAATCAAATACAAGCAAAGATTAATGACAAAGTAAGAACTAAATCTTGTAGCAACAGCTTGGAATTATAGAAGAATGAGACAAATCAAAATATCAACAACTTGACCAATCGTCAACATATATATAGTCGACTGAGAGCCAGAAGAGACAATGTCCATTTTGGCCAAATGTCAAAAATAGCAAAATTGAGGCATTTATACGACATTCCATCATGTCTGTAAATTGAAGCATTTACATGAAATTCCATCTTGCCTGCAAGTACCAAATCAATCCACCACATAGTTTTGCTACTACTAGGACTTGTGATGTGTCCATGTCCAAGGATTCCCTGTCTTCACCTTGCCATAAGAATTCTACAAGGAATTTGGTCTCCTCTGGCTCTCAGCCAGAGATTATTATGTACAGGCTTTATATCTACCGTGTGTCAGCAGTTTGTGACCATGAAACAGAAAAATAAGAACAAGGTTCAAAGGAAAAGGCTACGACTCTCAGAGACACAGACCATAATGCCTCTGTTCCCGATAGATGTGGTGAGGGTATAATGCCTCTGTTCCCGATAGATGTGGTGAGGGTTTAACGTTTGGTATAGAGCTGTAAGGTTATTCAGGAGGTGGGAACCTCCAAACGTAACGTCTGGAGAACTTTAGAAATTCTACCAATAACCCAAATTTCAAGAACATCCCGATGCCGATTAGAATCAGGGTCAAATACGCAATAGCCCAGCACAATACCAGCTGAGTAAACGGTGGGCCCTAAATCCTCTGTATTATGAGTGACCTCTTTAAAACACTATAAATGGTCGTTTCCAAGATAGAATATCATGCTATCCCTGTCATTCTGGGGAGATGGTATAATGCAATTTATCTCCTCCAAAAATGTAAGTCCTACCTGACGGCATGACACAATCAGAGTACGTACTACCAAAGACAGTACACAACAAGACTGACATTTCGAAAAAGACAAGGGAATTACTGGGGCGAAGGATCTGGGCAGGGTGTTGCGAAAGAAAGTGAAGGTATTTGGTAGAGAGAAATCGACGGAGCTGACAACTTTTTATGCGAAAGAAGAGGAAAACTCTCCCCCATTATGAATCTAAGTTTGAAAGCTCGTTAACTATCCTTCTACAAAGGAGGTATCTGTATTATTTGCACAACGTCAGTAGGGGGAGGTGGTTGGAGAAAGGTGAAAAGGCAAAAAGAAGGAATAGGGTAGAGGCTATAGGAAGGGGGAAAGGGGGAAGGAAGGAAGGAAGTGGTGACGAGAGCAAGGACAATCAAGGAAAGCGGGCGGGTCTGATAGTTTCTTAGAGCCCACATTGTCTCTTTTCAATAAACTAAGAGTATTTGTTTAGTTTGGGTCACCTTTCCTAATGGCTTAAATCTCTGTATCTTTCACCATTCTTCTGACCCTCCTCCTCCTCCTCCTTGTCCCTCCTCTCCTGTCACTCCTCCCTCACCACCCCTCACCATTATCTCTCTCCTTCACTACCCCTCCCTCACTCCTCTGTCCTCATCACTTGTGCATCACTCCTCCTCCCCTTTATCTCTCTCCCGTCTTTTCTTCTCCTTCAGCCGCTGGTAGCTCTGGTAGTTCTGCCTGGCCTGTGTCTCCAGGTCCTGCCTCATGTCGCGACACGCCATGTCCACCGTCACAGAGCCCTCGGGCAGCACCTCTGTCTGGCCCTTACACACCACCCAGCGGTGAGACAGCACATCCACGGCATTGTAGCGCTTTCTCCTGTCTACGATGAGAAGCCGGCTGATGAGGTCTTTGGCACCTGGAGAAGAGGGTGGGGGAAAGCAGTGATAGAGTTAGAATATGTGGGAGAAATAAAAGGGGGAGGGAGAGGGGGAGGAGGAGGGAAAAGGTGAGAGAAGTGGGGAGAGAAAGAAAGATAGGAAAGGGGAGATAGAGTTAGAATATATGAGAGAGAAAATGGGGGAGGGGGAGAGAGAAGGGGAGGGAATAGAAGAGAGAAGGGGACAGAGAGAAAGAAAGAAAGATAAGAAATAGGAGGATTGAAGATGAGAAAGGCAGAAATAATGTAAGAAAAACTGACACCCTATAAACAGAAGGAAAAGTCTGAAAGAAGCTGAATTCAGCTAAGGCAAACACTTAAAATTGGGTCCATCAAAGCTTATCTTAAGAGAGCTAAATTACATGTAAATGCAAATACACACAGATAATCACACACACACACACACACACACACACACACACACACACACACACACACAAACACATACACAAACACACACACACACATACACACACACACACACACATAATAATACACACAAAGAAACTTACATACACACACAAACACGCATAATTCACACTCAAACATAATGTAGGTGTAAAGAGAAGCAGATCGACAAAATAACAAACATTTAGAGCAGGGAAAAGAAAGCTGGAAAGACAGAGCGAAAAAAAAGGAAATGTAAAAAAGTAGGACTTACCAGCAGCATACTCAAAAGCTACCAACCCCCCATATACTCACAGAAGCGCAGAGACACTAACGCAAAAGCAAAAATATGGATCAACAAATAGCTCTTGAAAAACAACTACCCACAAAGTGATGCAACTCAATCTTGGAGAAATTATGCATGTAAGGGGAGACAAACTCATTATTTCCCTGCACTCAAACTCTCATGAAAACAATCAACATGAGTCTCACACTCATACGACCTGATGCAGATGAGATCGAGAGAAGGAGTAAGAAAAACAGTCACATACTCTAAAGAAAAAACTGAAACACATGTAACACCAACACCACAGCTCAAACAAAGTCCCATAACTCACTCTTGGATGTGTTATCCCAGTAAGGGGAGAGAAATTCGTACTCCCCCGCCTTGATGAACTCAAACAGCTCTGTCTGGTTCCTATCTGGGGACCGAAAAGGCGGGAAACCACACAGTAGGATGTAGGTGATGACTCCCACTGCCCACATGTCCACCTCCAGCCCGTAACCTGTGGACAGAGGTCAGAGTGTCAAGGTCAGACCTTTGGATGTAACAATCAAGACAAAACGCAACACACGAAAAACAGCACAGAAACAACAAGCAATCTTGGCCAGCTGCAAATAAGAAGGTGAAAATAGAGAAAGAGCAAACTTTTGATAATGTTATAAAATTGTTCCCACATCCGATCCGGACATTGGGGATTGCCTTGTTTGTGAGACAACTTCCTGGGCCTTCGGCTTATTGTGGTAGGGTGGCCAGTTACTTTCCACGCCGCCTTTACTTCTAGAACTCGAAGTCAGGTACCCATTACTGCTGGGTGGGCAGTGTGGGGGTGAAAAAAAATCTGTTTCCGAACCAAGGCTCGAACCCGAACTTTCCACTTCGGAGACGAGCGCACTAACCGCTCCGCCACCGCACTTTTGATACTAAAGCAATACACAATAATAAAAACAATAATCATTTCTATAATTACTATTATTACAATTTCCTTTATTATTATTGATGCTATTAATATTATTATTATTACCAATAAAACTCTTGCTAAAACAAACAAACTTCTACTGACGCAACCCTGATCATTGTTTCGACAGACACTGACCTATCTCAGTGAGAATCTCGGGCGCCACATAGGTCGGGGTGCCACACACGGTATAGATGAGCTCCTTCACTTCCATGGCCAGGCCAAAATCTGCCAGCTTCAGGGTGATGCTGCCGTCCTTGTTACGGTGAACCTGGTCAGATTATAAAAGGGGAATCAGTTTAGAAAGGGGGGAAAATGTACATAGTTGATGAGTGAACATAATAAGACAGCTGAAAATTCCCTAGTCAGAATAAAAATATATATTACAACCTTCGACTTCGATATTGGAATCTGACTGCCTGATGGCAAGGGGCCCTGTGAAGTAAGAAAAACAGTCACATATGTAATTTAAAGTAAGGAAGGAAAAAACGGTCACATACATGAAAATTATTTCAGCGGCAGATTGAAGAACTAACAGTCAACTAGCCGTGATCTCGAGATCTTGCAGGAGTATGTGAAAAAAGAAGACAGACAGACAGCAGATAGAAACGGACAGAGAGAGAGAGAGAGAGAGAGAGAGAGAGAGAGAGAGAGAGAGAGAGAGAGAGATTGAGACAGAGAGAGGAAACAGACAGACATACAGACAAACGAACAAACAGACAGACAGGTAACTTACATGGTAGCACGTTGGCGTATCTGTTCTTATCTTCCTCTCCATCTGGTACCACGGACAATCGAGGAAGACGATTAGGTAGTTTCTGGAATTTCACCAACAGATATTAGAAAATCAAATACTAAAATAATAATTTGGTGATTTGTTCTCAACCCTATTTTACTAAAACATCATTTCCATTAAACAAACACGCACCTAAAACATTTTTATAATCCTATTCACTATGCGAGAAAATATCTTTGAGAAAGGCAAGCATATCGTAAACCAAACCTAAATTTCGAAAAATGCAATTAGGTAACGATACACAATATGTACATAAGTGAATGAAACGACAAAAGAATCCCACCGAAAGAAAACAACAACAACAACAACAACAACAACAACAACAACAACAACAACAACAACAAAAGACAAACATGATGATGATTTAAGCCATTTTCCGACACGATCTCGAGTAGAATGTATAGATTACCAGTGAGTATGTTCATAAATGCATAAGTTACCTGGTACTCTTCATCGATTTTGTACTGATCCGTGCACATGTTGGTCAACTCGGTCACGTTGAGAGGATGGGTCGGATCAGGCTGCAATACAAATCAGTGGACAACATTTTTCGTTAAGCTGTGTGCTCTCATATTCTTTTTTTTTGGGGGGGGGGTATAATGTCCAGTGCAGCCTCTCTATAACGGCCTTCGATATAACAACATCCTCTGTATAGCGACATGGTGCCCTGGTCCCGATATTTTCCTTTTATATCCTTAGTAATTTTTGGTTGCCTCTCTGGAACGACACTTCTCTTTTTTCTGGTCTCGACGATGTCATTATAGAGAGGCTGCACTGTGTGTGTTTTCACGGCCCCATCAAGATAATTTAGATAATTTAGGAGGCAGGCTGTCGATCCTACCAGTCCGGGCTACAGCGGACTGAGAGGGATAAAACATCCCAGCAGAAAGACCCGAGATACTCCATAAAAATCTTCTCCCCGCTCGGCCTTGGGAATCGAACTCGGGTCTCCTGCGACAGCGAGGCGCTGACCCGTTACACCAGAGACGCGGTACATTCATCTCTGAGGCATCTGTGGCATGCATACATATTATTATTATTATTATTATTATTATTATTATTATTATCATTATTATCATTATTATTATTATTATTTCTTTTGATTTTGAGAACACCCCAGAAAATGTCACCTAATATACGCCGTCTGCGGAATGGCGCTGGCGACATTCATTCTCACCCCCTCTCTTTTTTCCCCTAAACCAACAGGTTTGCAGACTTTCAGTTGGCTGGTTGTTTGATAGGGGCCTGCGCTTCGTCGTTACGTCATGCTGTCCAAGCGGGAAAAGGGTCAGTTCCCGTCCAACTATGATGCCGTCTGGACAGAGGAGGAGTCAAGGTGACTGATTATAGTCATAATAATAATAGTAATAATGATATAAATATTAATAATAATAATATTAATAATAATAATTATAAAAACAATAATAATAATAATAATAATAATAAT
>NW_004797898.1:24410-26141 GCF_000002075.1 Aplysia californica | reverse complement strand
GGGGGAGGAGGAAGGGGAAGGGGGAGAAGGGAGGAGGAAGGGGAGGAGGAGAGGTATACGTTTCATGAGTCGTCTTGTGAAATGGTATATTATGTTGAACAATTTGTAGTTTATACAAAGGGACATACAAAGAACACTGAGTGGTCTTATAATATAAGGAGGATGTCAATGTCATGACGTATTACATAAAGACAAATTAAACACCAGGTAGTTTTTATATATGAGATAATGTTAACATTGTTATGTCTTATGTAACGAAAATATCGAGGTTTTATACAGGGATGCAAACACGTTGATGCATTTAATAAATCAATTTCTTCTTTTTTTTTCACGCCCCATCGACACATAATGGGGTTCTTGGGAGGTGGGCTTTCAACCTTGCCTACCAGGCCAAATAAGGAGAAACTGAAAAATTGATCGTGTTTTTTTAACCGTCAACGTAAACATTTTGTAACTTTATAAAGATAATGTGAAAACTTTGTAGTCTTATATTAGGCTAACTGGAACATATTATTGTAGTCCCATTATAGGATATCCTGATGACTCAAAGATTTTAAAGTTATCAACAGGTCTTATTTTCCAAGTTCTTTGTTTTTGTGCTTGTTTATTGTTGTTGTTTTTTGTTTGTTTGTTTGATTATTTTTGTGCTTGTTTATTGTTGTTGTTGTTTTTTGTTTGTTTGTTTGTTTGTTGTTGTTGTTGTTTTTTTGTGGGTTTTTTTTTTTTTGGGGGGGGGGGCTTTTTTCAGGTGTCGATTTATCAACTCTTTGTCTGTCTGCATGTCTATCTCTGTATGTGTGTACTCTCTCTGTCACACACACACACACGCGCGCGCGTGCACACACAAGCACAGACGCAAGAACAGATGCACACACACATAGACATACACACACACATATGCTCAAACACACATACACACACATCATTATTATAGTAGAGGGTTTTACGGCGCTCGCAACTGCATAAGGTCATATGAGCGCCAAGGGGTGGGTGTCAACAGAGAAGTCTTTACAGGGAATCAGACTTACTCTGCTCACCTCTGTAGCCTAAACAGGACAATGTCTGCTTCAACTAAAGGCACCCCGGAAATAGCAGGTCACAAGAGAGTGACAAACATGCAAAAGAAGTAGAGGAAAATGACAATAGTAAGGATTAGGAAAGAAAAAGCAGCAGTTCCCTGTTGTAGATCAGGCACAGTTATGAGCGTGACATGAATCGGCCCATTTACAATTCTACTGTGCTTGAACGAGAAATGTCCCCCCTTTGGGAATGGCCTAAAGACACAACAGTCAGTGGCACTGCCCGGGGGGTATACACACACATTGCCCACACCAGGTTCAGCAGACACACACAGCAATGCCTCACGTACATACATTGATACAGACAAAAACGCTAGAACATAAACAGAATGCATATTACACAGTCAAATACACACATACACCTAAACATAGCACTGTATATATATATTATAGCTTTTAAGCATCTCCTATATTATATTAGATGTATAAAAGTTATCTTATGTTTATATATAACTTAGTTAGGTTTATATAATATATACATCGAGTGCTCTCATCATCTAGAGGTTACGATGCTTGACTCTCATTAAATAGGTCCTGCGTTCGCATTCGGACAGCAGCGGGAAATTTTCTTCTCTAAAATGTTCTCCTTTCACCTTCTTTCCTGCTCTCTTACCATGTTGTATCGTCTGCTTTCATATCCACTGTCTGTAAC
>NW_004797898.1:19449-23057 GCF_000002075.1 Aplysia californica | reverse complement strand
TCTCTCTCTCTCTCTCTCTCACACACACACACACACAGTGGTATCATTACCGCCTCAGTCCATATACACCCGAACACCCCCACCCCCACCCGCCCACCTCCCACACACACACAGAGTAGTAACACATATATATCACAGCTCTTTCAATCCCATACCTCCAGGCCTACCGGATTACCCGAGTCTACTGCCTCAAGACACACCACACTTTATCCGGGTCACTTGATCGTGCCGGGCAAAAATCAATCGATAAATCGATCTGCTAAGATCGTTAGATCAAGCGCTATCAAATTAAACGCCGTCCTCTCCCCGCCAGAAAAGACGGCACAAAGCCAGCTCGGCTCAGCTCCGTCAGTGTGCCAACACTCCGCTACAGCACACGGGGAATTAGATTACATTACATACATCATAATATTATATAATTTCATACGTATGCATGTATGTGAATACGTATGTGTATATTAAAAATATATAGGTATTGTGTGTGTGTGTGTGTGTGTTTGTGTGTGTGTGTTTGTGTGAGTGTTCATGTGTGTGTGTGTGTGTGTGTGTGTGTGTGTGTGTGTGTGTGTGAGTGTGAGTGTGTGTGAGAGAGTGTGTGTGTGCAATATACATGTATACACTTGCACATGCGTGCGCACACACTTTATCCTCATCATCATCGTCGTCGTCGTCATCATCATCATCATCATCATCATCATCATCATCATCCATGACGAGTGGGTGGTAGGCGGGTGCTCTGGGGGTAGTTTGCTCCTTCCTCCAATCAAACATTTATCGTCCTTATCTCTCTTGTGTTTTTTTGTATTTGTTAACTCTCTGGTGACACCTCTAATCTTCGGCACTTATACGACTTGATTGTGTTGCAAATGCCGCAAAAACTCTTATACTAAAACTAAACTAAAAACACGTGACTTGAGGTTAATTATATTATGAAGTTCACACCCCTAGCGCTATAGTCACAGAACGTAATCTATCATCCATGAATAAAACAATTGGCTCAGGCACGCTCTGCCAAAGATTCTTTACTGCCTTTGGCTTTACGACATAAATCTTTACTAAAAATAGCATCGGGCTCAAAGCCTTACCGGTGACAGCCAACTGGTTGCGGGGTGGTTTTCGATTGGCAATGATGATTTTTGTTTTTCTTTTGTTTTCGCTTTCTGGGCTCTGAGTTTTTTGTTTTGTTTTGTTGTTTGAATGAGAAATTTATGACATGCGTCTTTATAAAAACGCTCGTCATTTTTTCCATTGGAATCATGTTGTGTCCTGTATTTTAGAAATATTGACACATACAGAGATACAAGGGCGCACACTGAACTAGCGAGGAGAGAGCGAGGAGAGAGAGAGAGAGCGAGGGAGAGAGCTAACGAGAGAGAGAGAGAGAGAGAGAGAGAGAGAGAGAGAGAGAGAGAGAGAGAGAGAGAGAGAGAGAGAGAGAGAGAGAGAGAAACATATTTTACCAAACCCCTCCTCCAACAAAGGAAAAAAAAAACCACAACAGAAAATGGGACATGATAGCTATCCTTATGCCCACAACCAACAGCGACAACAACAAAATAGAAAGATGACAAGACACAAAACAAAACCTAAGGCAGATCCAAATACGGTAACTCAAAGTAGAAAGGGTGTTGTCACTTTCATCACAGTAAAGAAAAACAAGGATTTATCGTCAATTTCAAATAGGACCAGTACGAAATGAGATGTTTATTTGTTTGTTCATTTGTTTTGTTTATTTGTTTGTTTGAATAAACAAAAGCACATCAACACAAGACACAAAACAAAACATATTACTGGTGACGGACCTCTGAATTCATCGTCAATTGCTGATACGTGTAGGACCAACATGAAAGGTGCAGTTTATTTTCTAGTTAGCTTGAGTGAAGAGAAGCACATTGACACAATATTGGTCATCTAGAGCTGGAAAAAAGTACGACAGACAGAAACAACAAAGGGAAAGTAAAGAAATAGGACCTTAATGTGGCGCCTTCCAACCACCCGCTTGAAAGGTACAAAACACAAAAAGCAGACACACGAAAGAACCACCGGCACTAAAGTAAATACCAGGAAGTAGTTTGAGTCTGTGAAAGGAGAAACACCACCTACAGACTTCAGTCAAGTAATGCAAGACCAGACTTCACATAGGCCAAGTGGGAGTAATGGCGCCAGCCCGTGCACTCTGTATCAACGTGGCCTGTTTTGTTCCAACAGAACTTGACCCGAAAGTCCATCAGTACATATCATTGCATTGGGCGAGAAAACATAGTACATGAAGTATTATGATCCGACCCTGCAATGCGCAAAAATAACCTCCATCTGATTGGCTGTTAGGTTCAATTTCATCAAACTAGAGCCAATCTTGATCAAGAAAAAATCAATAATAATAAGTTAATTTGATTGTAGAGACTTTGAATTTGATCAAAGTGTGTCAAAATGATAGCTTTTCGCCCCTCCATGAAGGATTTGCCCATCCATACTTACAGGGCAATCTGAATGTCCTTTACTGTATCAAACTATATGAGACATCAAACTTCCTGCAATGTGCAGTGGGTATAACATACAGTTCACTTAGCCCGTGCGGCAGTCAATAAAAGAGAGAGATAACCAAGTTGCTGCATGAGAAGGAAGACAGGCAAAGTATTAACAGTCCTGTTTTGAGAAAATCGAAGGGAACGTTCTTGCCCCTTGCTCAGTTTCTTTAAAAGACGAGGAGAGTTTTCTCTATTACCAAATACACACCAATGAAACCAAACTTCTCCTATAGGCAGGAAAATGCCCACTTTTGGTGTAGGTCAAAATTTCTGGAAATCCCCGAATTCTGGGTTAGCCCACTTGTCCTTAAAAGTGACCAAATTATACAATTGAAAACAAAGAAAAGACCAAAAAAAAAAAAGAAAAGAAAAGAAATGGAAACAAAAGAAAAAAGACAAAGCTTAAGCTCTGGGTATAAAAGCATTCTTTGAAAAAGAAAAGGAAAAATGAATTTCCCTCCCTAAAAAAAAAAGAAACAAACAGACAATAGCACCAAACAAGTAAAAGAAAAAAAACAACATACGGCAGTTCAAGAGGAAAAAAGCGCCATAAATCATACACAGTCGAAGACAAACAAACAAAAACAAAACAAAACAACAAAAATAAAGAAACATAAGAAAATAAGAAAAAAGAAACAGCCTAAGCCCCGAGAATAAAAGCAAGCAAAAATAATTAATGCGTGATAAAGAAAGCTTTTAAGAGAGAAACCAGACGCCTTCTTTCTTCCGCAGAGTGGAGGGACACTACTGGAGACAAAAGACAGAGGAAATAAACTCTCTTACACTTCTATACCCAGGCTTTTCCAGGACTTTGCCTCGACTCAGGAGTCTAGAGAGAGCCGAGGCTGAAACCAGGAAACGCACTCAGAGCTTCTCAATCGCACGTCACGTGATATCCTTCGGACATGCGCATTGGTGAAACAAAAACGGCGGACGTACAAAGGCAGGCGAGGAACCAGAAAGAAATAAACACGTCACACGTCTCGCGATAATGGACCAAGAATATTCATAAAGGAAAAATATGAGTCTGAAAGGGGAAAACCCAATCCACGGAGAAGACTCTTCACTCGCCCTCCCACT
>NW_004797898.1:15390-16940 GCF_000002075.1 Aplysia californica | reverse complement strand
CCACCCCCGAAAAAATGAAGGAACAAATGAGACTTTGTAAAGAGATGAACTGACTTAAAAAAGACTGTTCGGACTTTTTAAAAATCGATCAGATAATACGACCATGCTTTCCCAGGGGACAGGCCAGAGTCACCACAACACTGAAACAGTACCCGGTCGAGGAGGAGGACGACAGAATGATGTAAGTCACAGAGGCCACCAAGCCACTCCATCCATCATTAACTTTAACCCCCAACCCCCAACATCCATACAAGTTAATACAACGGTAGCATCCACGAATGGGGCGCAACAAGTAACCTCTTCGTTGTTACCTACAAAAGATGCAAGCTCGATTCCAGTGTGAGAAAGTTATTTTGTTGAGTACATTTTTTCCTTTTCTTTCCTTCTTTATATTAAGCCTATGTAGGTGATTTCATGCCCCTATCGACAAAATTTAAACAATTTAAGACACGGGCTTTCGACCCTGCCTGTCAAGCCTAGCCCTGCAGAAAGAACGAAATACAATATACTCGATACAATTTTCTCCCCTCTCGGGAACCGAACTCAGCCCCCCTGCGTTTGACAACGAAGCGCCTAACCGCTACACCACAGATGCCGGTGAGTACAAAATAACACGTATTCCCGTTTGTCAGATTATATATTTATACCCGGTGCCCATTGGCAAGATCGGTTCGGTTCGGTTTAGTTTCGTCGTTGAGGAGCATCGTGGCACAAACCGAACGAAACCGACAATAACCTTCAACTTCAAGAACAAATATGTTTTCAAGGCCGCGAGTAGGGCGATCAGTTTGAGGCATGGGTCTATTAATAGTGTGCACTGAAGCCCCCAGATCCTCCAATGGGAACCGCCTATTATATGGTCGCTTTTAAGCACAAGGGGGCTATCCCAAAAAATGCTGTTTTAAGAAAATCTGAGGTTAAGTTTTAGGATCCTTGTTCAGCTTCATTCTGTAAAAGACAAGGAGAGTTTTTTCTAGGACTAAACAAACATACACACCGATGAAACCAAACTTCTCCAAAAAGTAGGGCAATGCCCACTTTTGGTTTAGGTCAAGATTTCTGGAATCTGGGATAGCCCACTTGTCCTTAAAAGCGACCACAAGATTTGACCCCGCAATGTCAAGTGACACCCACGAGCCTTCTGATCCGCAGTTATTTTCATCAAACTTGGCCCGATTGTGATCACAATGTGTATATATGACCTAGGAAATCAAAATGCTTGATTTTTGAGGATTTTATCATCCTGTGCCAAAATGGTAGCTTTTATCCCTGAATGAAGGAACATTAATTGACCGCCATCAACTTCATCAAAACAAAATAATCAAACAAGCATCTAACGAAATATTTTGCGATGTGCATCGGGTAGTAGCGCCCACCAATCATTCACTTGCGTTCTTATTACTGTTTGTTTGTTTTGTTTGTTTAGTATAGGGTTTTACGGCGCTCGCAACTGCATAAGGTCATATGAGCGCGCGGGACACACCTAATACTTTTTCGTAGGTGGCGGCCGAAGCCTACTCTTATCGATTTTAGACCACCAAGGGATCTTT
>NW_004797898.1:13215-14395 GCF_000002075.1 Aplysia californica | reverse complement strand
ATCTATCTATCTATCTATCTATCTATCTATCTATCTATCTATCTATCTATCTATCAAAAACAGTCAGACGTACACGCAAACAAACGCAGAGAGGGAGAGAGGGGGGGGGGGGGAGAGGGAGAGATAGAGAAGAAAGACAGAGATCGAGAGAGAGATGGAGATAAAGGAAGGGGGATTCAGAAAGACAGAGATACACAGATGAATAGAAATTGAGAGAAGAGAAAGACAGAAGAGAGAGAGAGAGAGACAGAGAGAGAGAGAGAGAGAGAGAGAGAGAGAGAGAGGGAGAGAAAGGGGAGAGTGGGTGGGGGGCTTATTCTTATTTCAGACTGTACTGGAAACGTTCTCATTGATTGATTGAGGCATGCATGGTCTGTTTCTTTTTTTCTTAATCTTTCAAATTTGTCTCTGCCTTTGCCGTTTTCTAACACACCGCAAGCCTGTCAGCTCAACGACTATCACGTGTGGGATGAATCTGAATCTAGAGGTGTCATCTCTGGCTCAAGAGGTTGGCGTGTAGTGATGACCCGCCATTGTTTACAGTCTCTGACAGCTCGCGTGCATATATTGTGATATTTAGCCAAGTCCGTTCTTTGATCATGTCGGTCCACATTGTGTGCTGTCCACTCCTATTCCCTGGTTACGGTGGTCTAAATCCACAAACAGGCGTATTTAGACCTTGGGATAATGCGTATAATTTTCATAGCTCGCCGCCCACTTGGCTCTGTCCCATCAGAGATGTGTTCTTGAATTTGGAGGTCCAACCTTCTCAACAAACCTTACAGTAGTGCTAAACGGGGCGTATTAAACCATAACAATAATATAGTACAACAACAAAACCTTATTTTCAGACATTAATATTCCACCCCAGTCCCGCCTCCTTAGGTTTAAGACAAGAACTGGCCGCCAGTGGTCTCCTCCATTCCAGAAGAAATCAATGTCTCTATTATCATGATTAATTTATAAGCCACCAGGCTCCGCAGCTCGTTATAATCAGAGCAGAGAAAAGATAGCGATTTACAGTTTTATGGTTCTGTTTTGGCTTTAGTTTGCCTTGGCCGACGCAGGGATCAGTTAAATATGTATATGAGTTGTTTGTGTGTTCTGTGTCAATGTGAGTGTTTTGAGAGAGAGAGAGAGAGAGAGAGAGAGAGAGAGGAGAGAGAGAGAGAGAGAGAGA
>NW_004797898.1:7137-9637 GCF_000002075.1 Aplysia californica | reverse complement strand
GCGACCTGTCCTCTCTCTCCGCCTTCTTCTTCTGCTCCCGCTCAGCCTTCTCCTTCTCTTTTCTCTCCTTCTCCTGCTTCTCCTTATCTGCCTTCTCTCTCTCCTGTTTCTCCTTCTCCTCTTTCTCTGCCTTTGCCATTCTCTCTCTTGCTGCGGTCTCCGCCGCATCCCTCTCCTCCTTCTGCTTCCTCTCCACTTCCGCCTTCTCCTTCTCCTCTTCCTTCTTTCTCTTCTCCTCTTCTTTCCTCTTCTTTGCATCCTCCCGCTCCTTCTCTCTAGCGTCGTCACTTTTCTTGAACGGATTGTCGATGTTTTTGAGAGGAATCAAACCCCTCTTCCTCCTCTCCTCATCTATGGCCCTCCTCTCCGCCTCCACCATCTTCTGCTGTCTCCTCTTGGCCCTCTCCCTCTCATCTGCCGCCGCCTTCATTCTGTCCCTCTCCAACTTCCTCATGAGATAATACCCGTGCGGGGGAGGGGAGCCACCTTCCTCAGACTGATTCTCTTTATCCTTCTCGTTCTCTCTATCCTTCCCAGCCTTTCTCCGTGACCGGTACGCCACAAGCCCTCCCCTTCCGGCGCCACCATGATCCGGTTCCGACCGATTCGTACTCGCATCACTGGAATCGAATCCGCTGTCCCGTTTATCCGGTACCTCGGACGTGAGGTGACCTTTGCCCCCCACCTGGTTCTGAGACTTGACAGACTGACCCGTGGGACTAGCGCCTTTCCTCCTCCTCCGTTGATTCCTCTCCCAGTCCTTCAACAGCGCCCGCGCCTGCTGCTGATCCGGGTACAGCTCTTCCAGAATATCCGCCACATCCGCATCGGAAACTGCCACCTCGCCTACGCCCAGCGCTATAAAACAGTCGTCATCGCGGAAGAAATCTGAGACACCCTGGACCTCTCTGCCCCTCACTGACACCAGCTTGCGGACCTTGTTCAGGCGGTACCGAGGGCCGAAAGCCTCCGAAATGTCCGAGACCAGCTGCTCGTACGACTGCACGCTGCGCCGGTTGAGCAAGATCTTCACGTTGTGGCGGGGACGAGGCCCGCTCCTGACGATGGTGATCACTTTGGGTTTTCCAGGGGCGTTGTCGGACTGCGCCCCGGGGGCCGCCCCTGTGCTGCCGTAGGCGCCGCCTGCTCGCTGGTTGCCGAACGTGCCGGGCCATCGGCGCTGCTGGTAGGAGTGGTTGGTGCGGAAGTAGCGGCCCGGGTGGAAGGCGTTGTTGGCGTAACCACGGTAACGGTAGCTGGTGGCCGGCTCACCCTCCGCCTCGGTGTTCGCTGGTTGCTGGGGCCGCGCTGGGGAAGACGATCAGTGCGTTTTAGTTTTGAGTTTGAGTGAAGAGAAGCACATCGACATAATAATGGTCATAATATGGTGCAAGGAAGAAGCAAGGCAAATAAATAGAAACAACAAAGTGAAAGAAAAAAAGTGAACCTACTAGTGGCACCCATCAACCACCCGCAGATTGGGGGACCGGGGGGGCTAAATGTTATTCATGTTTTTCTAAGTTTGAAACTGGATTGACAGAGACGAGAAGTACATTGACAAAATAACAGTCATCAAGTACTGGAAAAGAGCAAGGCGTATACGCAGACAGAAATAGCAAACGGAACGTAAAAAAAAAGTAGGATCTATCATGTAGTGGCGCCCGTTTTCAGGTTATTAGTGTTAGTAAGAATTTTACGGTACTTGCGACACAAATACGTCCTACAAGTGGCGAGGATTAGAGACGTTGCTAGCGAGTAAAGAAAAGAAGTAGGAGAATCAAAGAGGACAGATGTTTGATAGACCAGAAGGAGCAAACTACACCTCAAGCACCAGCCAACCACTCGCATGGCGGTCTCGAACCACCTGCTGAGACTACTGAGGATTATTCAGAAGGGTAAAATAAAGTAAGGAAGGCAGCAAAGGAGTATTTAGTAACCAATTCGTTTCGTTTGAGGAACAGAAGCACACCGACATGATAACAGCCATTCGGTGGCGGGTATGAACATGTCAGAGAGACAGATAGACAGAAATATTGGACAAAAAGTACAGAAGTAAGACGTCAGAGCGATGTCTTCCCCAACCACCTACAGAAGCACATACCTAGCAGCGTAAATTGGCGGTCGGGAAACACTAGAGTACAAAATAAAATAAAATCTTCCTGCGGCAGCAAAACTAAAACAAACAAAGGATTGAAAACAAAACAAAAAAACTCAATAAACAAACCAAAACGAAAGCAAGCAAAGATCCAAAATTTTTTTAAAAAAGAAACAAAAAAAACATAAAACTTGCCCAAACACTAAGATTTACACACAAATTTTTTCCTCAAGGACAGAACTGCTTTTTTTTCGCGTTGCACAATCTCTACAGTTTCTCTACAGAATCACCCCGACAACAAGAGTAGCACCGTGGCCTGTACTACCAAACAGCCCCCTGCTCAAGATCGCTGTGTTCAAAGACATTGTGAAACCTTGGATATTGCCCCTCCCCAACCACTACGAT
>NW_004797898.1:2272-5229 GCF_000002075.1 Aplysia californica | reverse complement strand
TAATAATAATTATTATTATTATTATTATCATTATTATTATCATTATTACTATTATTTAGAAGGCGTATTTACCATGATTGTGCGATGGAATATGTTTACAATTTGTATTTCTTCTTCGACCTTTAACTCCTATTAATCGAATGTTACTGATATGCCCTAGATCTATTGTGGACATACATGTACTTCAAGTGTGTGGGTTAGAAGCTGTTCTGAAGATTTTGTTATGTTAACATTACAGATCCTTTCTCATCCATAGGACTTTACATAAAACAAAATAGGACAAACTAATATAATGAAAATAGTTAGTTCTGAGCAGCCTTAAGCGCACTCACTGGAATGTTAAAACAATAGTACCAGGTCAAAACGATAAAGGGGAACACTTGAAGACTACTCGCGGTAAGGATGTTTTAAAGCGTCAGGCTCCCAGTCCGATATTTAGACAGGTGGAGAACTTAATTAAGATCAAAGTACTGTAACCAGAACGGTTGCAGTTGATTTGAAGTTTACACAAACACACACACACACACACACACACACACATACACACACATACACACACACACGCACGCACTCACGCACACACACATAAACACACACACACGTACGCACGCACGCACGCACACACACGCACGCATACACACAAACACATACATACATCCACAAACACTCTCGGGAGCACAACTGTTACTGTGGGTATTCGAGATAAACAAGCATCGTAATTCGGACTCTGGGAAAGAAATAACAATATATTAAGTATCTTAGGTACACATGACCTCCATATAGTAACAAATCTCAATACAACACAAAGCTGAAGAAAACCAATAACTGAACAAGATAATAATATTCCAGAAATAATTCCCAAACAAGGATAGTCCCGAAGCAAGAACGAAATACAAGATTAGAAATGCATAATGAGTCCATCCGTTCGAAGCCACAAGCGACCAATTAAGGTGGGAGATATGATTTAAAGCCCGAGCAAAAACAGAACATCGAGACAGTCCGACTGGCGACAAAAATAGCACACACACACACACACACACACACACACACACACACACGTCAAAGCCAAACCTTCAGAAAGACATTCATATATATCTCGTTACACAGTCGAAGAATTTCAGGCTTTGACTATTGTGTTTAAGACAAAGCCGAGCCCGCGTCGAAACGGACACATTAAAGACAGCCATAGATTTTGGAACATCGCCCAAAGAAATTCGACTCCCACCGCACCGTCAGAAGAAATTCAAAAGCAAGAAACAAGCTTTCCATGCCTCTCCACCTACTTGAAGAGCACCTTCTGCTCCTATCGCAAAGACTTGTCAATCTGACCCCGTCACACTCCATGAGGTTTCCAGAACACTGACATCATAAGCAATTTTATTTATTTATTGTCTTATTTATTGTATTACCTGTTTACTTACTTTTAAAAAAAATATTAATTTATCATTTGTATTTTCGTTCAGCCATTAAAAAAGACTTTATTCAATTATACTGTATTAATAAGTATGTTATCATTATTATCTTATAACATTTTAAAATCTGTTCCTATTCATTTATGCTGAATTTTAGGAAGGGTCAAAGAGACGCGCCTACCGAATTCCTATAGCAATTCAGCACTACCCAACAAGTTTGCTAATTATTTCACAGATTACGCCCAGAAGCTAAGAAATGACCTTGGTAACTATGAAACATGTGGTAATTTTGATGTATATGATGGGATGATTCTCGATAAGTTTAAACCTGTTTCTAAAGAATACATTGAATCAGTAATTCTAAAATCCCCTAGCAAGCATTGTGATCTGGACCCTGTCCCATGTTCTCAATTGTCTTCTTGCATTGGCGAACTGATCCAATTTAATACCAAAATCATATATTATGATTCTCTAGTGTGCATGTGCGGATCAGTAACAGATTTGTTCTTGTTAAACCTTTGCTAAAGAAACAAAAGCTAGACCAGAAAGTCTTTCAAATCTACCTTTTCTGTTTAAAACTCCTTGAAAAAGTTGTTTTCAAGCAGCTTCGTCATCACTTAAAAGAACAATCTGTTAGAGCCACTCCAGTCTGCCTTTCGAGCTAACCTTGCTTACTGACTGTGATTCAGGAAAAAATGTTTTGCTGAGCCTTTGAGATCTATCAGCAACTTCTGACACAATTGACCATCACATTTTATTGAAGCGATTGGAAGTGTCGTTTGGAATATCCGGGACTGTCAGTAGCTGATTTTGTTCTGACCTATCAAATCGATACCAGTTTGTCGTTATTGAAGGGCTTAAGTCAGCAGATTGTGCTCTACTGTATGGGGTCCCCCAAGGCTCATTTCTCGGTCCAGCTTTGTTCACCATTTGCACTCAATCACTTGTCAAGGAAATTTTAAATATGACTTACAGTGTGACCCCTATGCTGATGCTACCCAAATTTATGGTTCATCAATGTTTACCAACTTAGATGAACTTGTCCATCGTGCTTAAATTGTACGGCCCCAGTGAAAAACTGGATGGACAAAAGCAAAATGATGTTGAATGACGATAAAACAGAAGTCATTCTGGCAGGCAGTGCAAAGTATATCAAAACTGTTGAAACTTCACATTCCAACTGGCAGTTTAAGGTCATTAGTTGACAAAAAAGACATTTCTTTTACTGTCAATGAAACTTGGAACAATGGGTGAAAAGGCATTTGAATATCAAGGCCCCGAAATCTGGGATGCTTTGCCCAGTAAGAGGAGAAAGTAAAGAAGAAATCAACCAAAGAATGAACAAAAGAAGGGAAGAAGAAAAAAAAGAAAGGAATGAGGAAGAATGAATGAACGAATGAATGAATGAATGAATGAATGAATGAATGAATGAATGAATGAATGAATGAATGAAGGAAGGAAGGAAGGAAGGAAGGAAGGAAGGAAGGAAGGAAGGAAGGAGACAACTAATGAATGAACGAAGGAAGGATGGAAGGAAGGGTGGAT
>NW_004797898.1:0-417 GCF_000002075.1 Aplysia californica | reverse complement strand
CTCTCTCTCTCTCTCTCTCTCTCTCTATCTCTCACTCATACACACACACACACACACACACACACACACACATACGCACACACACACACACACACACACACACTCAATTTTTTTGGGTTACTAAAACGGATCAACGTTTCCATTCGTAATCGTAGGCTTCTTCAGGAACAACTGAGAGTACAACTAAAGGCAGCGCTTTATATAATTACATTGTATAAGGAGAAGGGCACCACTACAGGGGTCGTATAGTCAAATACCACATGCAGCGGATGTGATTCGGTGTGAGCCAGGTCAGTCAGTCATCATCATCATCATATCATCATCATCATCATCATCATCACATCATCATCATCATCATCATCATCATCATCATCATCACATCATCACATCATCATCATCACCATCATTATCATAATA
>NW_004797897.1:479014-480042 GCF_000002075.1 Aplysia californica | reverse complement strand
AGAAACATTCTTGGCTTCCGCAAAAGCACACATCTGAAGATGAAGAATCGGGTTGTTACAATAAACTAAAAATGCTACACCGCATCATCATTCTTGTCTATGACCAAAAAGCTGAGCAATGATTTTTGGTATGTTCAGTGTTCGAATCCAATTCTATGTGGTCATTTAAATTAAAGGTCCCATCTTCTCTAAACTTTTTCAAAATCTACATTTCATTTTCATGAGTGCCCAAGGAGACATATTTTTTCTTTGGTTAGGTCAATATTCCGTCCTTTGTTTTGACCCAATGGTCTTCTATTTTTAGTTGGACCAGTGTTTGTTCTAAAAAGCCACATTTTTAATAACACCACAGTTTTTCCTGGCACGACACCCATAGAAATTAACAGCTGTGTGAGCAAACAAATCAACGTAAATTAAAAGAAATCAGTTAGAGAAAATGGAAGTGAACTGGACACACCTTGAGAAAAACTAATGCGAGCATAAATTATTATAAGCACAACACCAAGCCTTTAAGAGGGAATCCACGAGAAAAGAGAAAGAGCGGAAAGCCAAAAAGTACAAGGCGAATGGACTTAGATTTGGACCTAAAAGAGATGGGTAAAGTTAGAGAGAGGTGGAAACTTTAGCCCAGTGGGGGGGGCATGGAATAAGGAGCTTGTGAGGGGGTGGGGCCGTTTAATGGATACCAGGATGGATACCTTAGCGTACGCTCTTACGTGTCTGGCGTCCTACTATTATATTAACCTCCTTGGTTCCAGCTGAGCTCTGGGTCAGGGAAGTGCTCGAGGGAGCCACGGAATGTGCCTTGGTGCCTGCCTCCTTCTCTCCCCCCCCCTCCAACCCCCCAACCCATGATTTATTTTAGCATCTTGCTTGCTTGGTTCTAGAGCGCTTTCTTACCCCAGCCCTCCCATCAGCCGGCTTCCGTTGACCCAGTTTTCATTTCTTCTCTCTCTTGGCCGCTCTTCGAAGTCCATGCTCAGCTTATCTTATAACGAGCTTGGCTTCTGGCGTGGAGGTCTCTTTCT
>NW_004797897.1:476075-477622 GCF_000002075.1 Aplysia californica | reverse complement strand
CACACACACAAACACACACACACACACACATACGCATCTAAAATCTGCTGTCTCTTTCGAACCCCCACTTCTGTCGCGCTGCTGCTGCACAGGACCAGGTCGCCAGTCGGCCTCCAGTTCCCGCGTTGCTCTTTCTTCCCCCGTGTATTGTTTGCCTTTAGTCTGGATGTTAATTCTGGTCGCTTTTAAGCACAAGGGGGCTATCACTAATAATGCTGTCTTGAGAAAATCAAGGTAAAGTTTTTATCCCTTGTTCTGTTTCTTGAAAAGGCAAGGAGAATTTCCTTTATTACCAAACAAATATAAACACCAATGAAACCAAACTTCTCCTCTATAGATACGGCAATGCCCACTTTTGGTGTAGGTCAAGATTTCTGGAAAACCCCGAAGTCTGGGTTAGCCCGCTTGTCCTTAAAAACGACCAATTCTGGCCGCTTCTGAGGCTGTGGGTGGCTTCTTTTCCAGAGACTTTGTATCCCCCATGTCCCTTTTATCTGTTCATTCTTTTTTACAAAAAAAAGGAAAAAAATAATATTAGATCTAGTAATAGTAAAAATCCTGTTTGTTGCTTTGATTTATTTTTTTAACAAGTAAACTGGACGTTACGTTTGAATTCGACCGAAAAGGGCGTAAATAATTCACAATCAGACAGACTGACTGGCCCGGCCGCTGTGGCTCAGTTGGTAGCGAACTTGGCCGCTGCTCTAGATTCTAAGTAAATAAAACGACAAATTAATTGATTGCAGCTCTTAGTTCGAAGTAAAAACGACCAAGAAGGAGCTTTTCAAATACACTGACGGCTCTTTTCAGTAAAATGAGAAAGTAGCCTACGGTGTCTGTTCTTATTAATAAAACAGCCAAATGTCCTCTCTAATAAGTTAAATGACTTAACATTGTGGCGGCTTTTGTGAATAAAATAACCTAGTATAATGTTCGCTTGTATTAGTAAAGTGAATAAGTATAGAGTGTATAGTGACGGCTCTCGTTAGTAAAATGATCAGGTAAAAATATATCTTGTCTTTGAATTCACCGTCAATGTGCATGGTAAAGTCACGTTTTCAGTTTTATCAATATTTGTCAGAAATTTTTTTTTCAAAATCTGGACCACAAGCTTTGCTAAATACATTGAACTTTTGTGCGCAATTAAACATTTTGTTGTTGTTGACATTATGCCTCTTGCAGTTTTGCATCGAGCTGTCAAACATTTAAGAGACAAAATTGTGAGGCAGCGTAGTGGAATCAGGCTCTTGTCAATTTTTGGGCATATTGAGTTATTGGTATCATCTTAAAGCTTGTTTATTTGTCTTGCTTTCAATGAAAAAATTACCCTTCCATCTTCAATAGAAGTGGAGATATTTTGGATTGAAGGATGTGAGGGTCACCTGTTTTAAGAGGTAAAATTAGCGAGAAATTGGCCGCCAAAGCTTGTTAAATTCCAAACCTGGAGAGTCCATGGAAACTGTAAATTTATATTTGTGGGCTGAAAAGCTTTTCGGTGAAATCCTCAAAGGAATGTGTTTGTAAATAGACACAAAATGTATTGAGCC